>NC_040090.1:75056483-75359514 GCF_003369695.1 Bos indicus x Bos taurus
GCAAGGCAGTTGAACATGTCAAATTAATGTGGTAAAATGCAGCCAAGTTAGATTGAATTGCTGCGCTTCTAAATTAAAAGCCATCATATTTTCCAAAATTCTTAATTCTTCTTTCCTCTCATATGCTTTGATATACCAAAGAAACAATATTTCCCCATTGACTGTCATTCAGTAATGAAAATGATAAAAAGAAACACACACAACCTGGAGTCATGTAGTTGAATGAGGATCTTGACTATACCATTACTAAAATGTTGTTTTAGAGAAATAAAATTTGTCTAGGTTCGATGCATGAGACAGGGCACTCAGGGCCGGTCACTGGGACAACCCTGAGGGATGGGATGCAGAGGGAGATGGGAGGGGGGTTCAGGATGGGAGACACATGTACACCATGGCTGATTTATGTCAATGTATGGCAAAAACCACTACAATATTGTAAAGTAATTAGCCTCCAATTAAAATAAAGAGATTAATTTACAAAAAATAAAACTTATCCTAGCCTCAGTTTCAACCCTTGAAAAATGGGAATAAAAAGAGCTCTGATCTAATATAAAATTTTATAAGATATTGGTATTAGTTTTCCTAAACTTCTTTTTAATTAATTAAATAGCATGATAGATCTTTGAGAGAAATAGATAACAACCACATTAATTCAAGAAAGAAAAGCCAAGGAAAGTGAATATCAGTTGCTCACTTTAAAATGAAAATTGATTATCACAGAAAATAATAGACTCAACAATGCCATAGTCCAGTTTTTTTACTTCCTACTCTGAGAATTTTTCCTACTTACATTGCATTTAGCTTACTTAACTAAGCATTATATTATCAAACTTTAATTCTTCCTGATCAAAGGTTAGCAGACTTTTTCAATTAGTGGTCACATAGTAAATATTTTTGAAGAATAGCGAAGCCTGGCATGCTGCAATCCATGGGATCACAGAGTCAGATATGACTTACTGACTGAAAAACAACAACAAGTAAATGTTTTTACCTTTGTGGGTCATATACACCCCTCACTTTATCTTCTTCTGGCCAACTAAGTAAGAAAGGATGCACCCTTCTCTGGTCCCACTCTTGTCAGATTTCCTGCTGCTGCTGCTGCTAAGTCACTTCAGTCGTGTCCGACTCTGTGCGATCCCATAGACGGCAGCCCACCAGGCTCCCCCGTCCCTGGGATTCTCTAGGCAAGAACACTGGAGTGGGTTGTCATTTCCTTCTCCAATGCATGAAAGTGAAAAGTTAAAGTGAAGTCATTCAAGTCGTGTCCGACCCTCAGCGACCCCATGGACTGCAGCCTACCAGACTCCTCCATCCATGGGATTTTCCAGGCAGGAGTACTGGAGTGGGGTGCCATTGCCTTCTCTATCAGATTTCCTAAGTCCCTATAAACAAGTTGCTTTCTCTTGACTAATTCTTATTACATATTCCACTGCATAAGAGTCATTTCTGTTATTTCAACTTTGCTACTTAATGTAGATGGTCCTTGAATCTTTGTATCTTTTATATATCTGCTAACACAGTCCTGAATGTCAGCTGCTTAATGGATACTGCTAATTAATCTTATTAAAACAATTTATAAGGCTAGTCCAACAAATTCATCTTACATAGTTCATTTCTGTATTTTTCAAAAGATAAATGATAATTTTTTAATTATTTTATTTTCAAGAAACTAAATGTAGTGATACAGTTGTTTAATCACACAATATAAATCTTACTGTAGAGGAATAGGAATAAGAAAATGTTATCTTCATTTAGGAATTTAAATAATGCTCTAAATTGAAAAACTAATGTTTTAGTCATTAGTATGTTTCTCTTCATTTTATATCACTTATATATATATGGATTATTTTAAATTAGCTTATTGAGTTATAATTAACATATAAGGAACATCAGCATCTTTTTAACATTAGCATGTTTAAGTGTATAATTCCATGAGTTTTTTGAAAAAGAGTCATGGAAGCACAATCATAATCATGACATAGGACATTTCCTTTAACCACAGAAAGTTCTCTGAGAAAGGTCCCCACCAAGAGCTTCCCTGGTGGCTCAGACTGTAATGAATCTACCTTCAATTCAGGAGACCTGGATTCAATCCCTGGGTTGGGAAGATCACCTAGAGAAGGAAATAGCAACCCACTCCTATATTCTTACCTGAAGAATTCCATGGACAGAGGAGCCTAGCAGGCCACATTCCATGGGGTGTCAAAGAGTTGGACATGACTAAGCAACTAATACACACACAGAGAAATATCTTTAGTGCCTCTTCTCAATCACTTTTTTCCCACAACTCCCATCGTTGGCATCCAGTAAGACGCTTACTCCTTGGAAGGAAAGTTATGACCAACCTAGACAGCATATTCAAAAGCAGAGACATTACTTTGCCAACAAAGGTCCGTCTAGTCAAGGCTACGGTTTTTCCTGTGGTCATGTATGGATGTGAGAGTTGGACTGTGAAGAAGGCTGAGCGCCGAAGAATTGATGCTTTTGAACTGTGGTGTTATAGAAGTCTCTTGAGAGTCCCTTGGACTGCAAGGAGATCCAACCAGTCCATTTTGAAGGCGATCAGCCCTGGGATTTCTTTGGAAGGAATGATGCTAAAGCTGAAACTCCAGTACTTTGGCCACCTCATGCGAAGAGTTGACTCATTGGAAAAGACTCTGATGCTGGGAGGGATTGGGGGCAGGAGGAGAAGGGGACAACAGAGGATGAGATGGCTGGATGGCATCACTGACTCGATGGACATGAGTTTGAGTGAACTCCGGGAGTTAGTGATGGACAGGGAGGCCTGGCATGCTGCGATTCATGGGGTCGCAAAGAGTCAGACACGACTGAGCAACTGATCTGATCTGATCTGATCTGAATCTACTTTTTGTCCTTAAATGTTGTCTTCTCCAGAAATTCTTTTAAAAGAAATCGTGCAATATGTAGACTATAAGCCTGGTTGTTTTCACTTAGTATAATGATGTTTGTATCTATACATGTTACTGAGCTAGCAGCTAGTTCTTGTTGATTGCTGAACAGTATTCCATTACCTCAATGTACCACAATGTGTTTATCCATCCATCAGTTGATGATTGTGGGCTATTAAGAATGAATGGTGGTGCAGGCTTCAAGTCTCACTCCTATCAGAACCAATGCTCAGAAGCTCCCAGGGTAGCAACACCAACCTGTGAGGTGCTACTGTGGAGCCCCAATCTGAGTCCACTGGCTTCTACGGCCCAGAAGCCTGATGCCATTCTGACTTGCCAATCCTCCAGGAGAGTTTATTGAAGGCAAAGAGAGAACAGAGAGAACACCTCAAGAGAGAGAGAACTGTATTAAAAATCTGCAATAGTGAACAAGATGGTGGAGGAGTAGGTGGACGTGGAGTACATCTCTCCACAGATACATGAGGAATACACCTTCAGACACCGAAGTGCATGCAGAACACCAGCTGTGAGTGGACAGGAGTACCTGACCAGCAGAAAAGAATATATAGAACCACACAAAACTCAACATCAAGCCCTGAGCCATTGGGGTGGAAGCAGTGACTCCAAGACCCTAGACTACCAGAGAACTAACCCTAGGGAGTATCAAATATTTAGAACTCACACAAAGAAAACCTCCTGAAAGAAGACCGGGCATCACTGAACCACCAGTAGCACCCTGTAGGACACCTCATCTAAACAACAAACAAAACAAAAATACAAACCCAATCGTCAGCAGACAGGATTACCACCTCACTCAGCCTTGCCCATCAGAGGAAAAACACACAAACAACAACAGCAGCAGCAACAATAGTAACAACAGCAACAACAAAACTCAGTGCAAATCTCACCATGTATGAAGCTAACACCAACCACTGGACTGACCTTAGGAAGGCAGAAACCAAAAGGAAGAAAGAATTCAACTTCGAAGCCTGGGAAAAGGAGATCTCAAACAGAGTTAGTTAAAAATAATATAATGAAAAGGCAGATAAATACTACACAAATGAAGGAACAAACTAGACACACAGAAGTCCAAATAAATGAAGAGGAAATAGGCAAACTACCTGAAAAAGAATTCAGAATAATGATAGTAAAGATGATCAAAAACCTTGAAAACAGAATGGAAAAAATGCAACAATCAATTAACAAAGACCTAGAAGAATTAAAGAATAAACAGAGAGAAACAACACAATTACTGAAATTAAAAATACTCTTGAAGGAATCAATAGCAGAATAGCTGAAGCAGAAGAACAAATCCATGAACTGGAAGATAAAATGGTGGAAATAACTTATGAAGAGCAGAATAAATTAAAAAGAATGAAAAGAACTGAGGATAGTCTCAGAGACCTCTGGGACAATATCAAAGGCACTGATATTCGAACTAGAGTGGTCCCAGAAGAAGAGCAGGGCAGCAATGGAGAAAAATACATAGACAATAGACTTATGGATATGGAGAGAGGGGAGGAGAGGGTGAGACGTATGGAAAGAGTATCATGGAAACTTACATTACCATATGTAAAGTAGATAGCCAATGGGAATTTGCTCTATAGCTCAGGAAATTTAAACAAGGGCTATGTATCAACCTAGAGGGTTCAGATGGGGAGGTAAATGGGAGGAAGGTTCAAAAGGGAGGGGATGTATGTATACCAGTGGTTGATTCATAAAGGACAAATTACATGGACCTAACAGAAACAGAAGGTATTAAGAAGAGGTGGCAAGAATACACAGACGAACTGTACAAAAAAGATCTTCACGACCCAGATAATCATGATAGTGTGATCACTCACACTCACCTAAAGCCAGACATCTTGGAATGTGAACTCAAGTGGGCCTTATGAAGTATCACTACGATCAAAGCTAGTGGAGGTGATGGAATTCCAGTTGCGCTATTTCAAATCCTAAAAGATGATGCTGTGAAAGTGCTGGACTCAATATGTCAGCAAATTTGGAAGACTCTGTAGTGGCCAAAGGATTGGAAAAGGTCAGTTTTCATTCCAATCCCAAAGAAAGGCAATGCCAAAGAATGCTCAAACTACCTCACAATTGCACTCATCTCACATTCTCCAAGCCAGACTTTAGCAATACGTGAACTATGAACTTCCAGATGTTCAAGCTGGTTTAGAAAAGGCAGAGAAACCAGAGATCAAATTGCCAATATCCTCTGGATCATTGCAAAAGCAAGAGAGTTCCAGAAAAACATCTATTTCTGTTTTATTGACTATGCCAAAGCCTTTGACTGTGTGATCACAATAAACTGTGGGAAATTCTGAAGGAGATGGGAATACCAGACTACCTGACCTGCCTTTTGAGAAACCTATATGCAGGTCAGGAAGTAACAGATAGAACTGGACATGGAACAACAGACTGGTTCCAAATAGGAAAAGGAGTACATCAAGGGTGCATATTGTCACCCTGTTTATTTAACTTATATGCAAAGTACATCATGAGAAGTGCTGGGCTGAAAGAAGCACAAGCTGGAAACAAGATTTCTGGGAGAAATATCAATAACCTCAGATAAGGAGATGACACCATCCTTATGGCAGAAAGTGAAGAAGAACTAAAGAGTCTCTTGATGAAAGTGAAAGAGGAGAGCGAAAAAGTTGGCTTATAGCTCGACATTTAGAAAACGAAAATCATGGCATCCAGTCCTATCACTTCATGGCAAATAGATGGGGAAACAGTGGAAACAGTGGCTGACTTTATTTTGGGTGGCTCCAAAATCACTGCAGATGGTGATTTCAGCCATGAAATTAAAAGACACTTACTCCTTGGAAGGAAAGTTATGACCAACCTAGACAGCATATTAAAAAGCAGAGACATTACTTTGCCAACAAAGGTCTGTCTAGTCAAGGCTATGGTTTTTCCAGTGGTCATGTATGGTTGTGAGAGTAAAACTATAAAGAAAGCTGAGCACTGAAGAATTGATGCTTTTGAACTGTGGTGTTGGAAAAGACCCTTGAGAGTCCCTTGGTCTGCAAGGAGATCCAACCAGTCCATCCTAAAGGAGATCAGTCCTGGGTGTTCATTGGAAGGACTGATGTTGAAGCTGAAACTCCAATATTTTGGCCACCTGATGCAAAGAACTGACTCATTGGAAAAGACTCTGATGCTGGGAAAGATTGAAGGCCGGAGGAGAACGGGATGACAGAGGATGAGATGTTTGGATGGCATAACCAACTCAATGGACATGGGTTTGGGTAGACTCCGGCAGTTGGTGATGGACATAGAGGACTGGCATGCTGTGGTTCATGGGGTCACAAAGAGTCGGACACAACTGAGCAACTGAACTGAACTGAACTGATGGCTGATTCATGTCGCAGTTTGATAGAAAACAACAAAACTCTGTAGAGCAATTATCCTTCAATTATAAAATAAATATAAAAAAGAATGAATGGCTATGAGCATGGGAGTATAAATCTTTAAGTGCTGAATATATGTTATTTTGTGTTTTTTAAAACTTTTATATTACAGGTATAATATATAACCTTCATTTATTCTATGACTGTATCCAGATTTTAGCATTTATATCTATGCAGCTATATGAAAATCTCCTTCCTTTTCTTGTTATTTTTCTATCATTCTGTGCTTGAAAATTTATACATAATTTTAATTCCAGTATCAATTGTTATTTTCCTCTTGGAGTGATATATATAGTTTTCTTTTCTGTAAATTTGTTGTTCAGATGCTCAGTCATGTCCAACTGTTTGCAGCCCTATGGACTGTAGCACACCAGGCTTCCCTGTCCTTTACCAGCTCCCAGAGCTTGCTCAAACCCACGTCCCATTGAATCTGTGATGCCATCCAGCCATTCCATCCTCTGTCCTCTGCCGTCCCCTTCTCTTCCTGCCTTCAGTCTTTCCCAGCATCAGGGTCTTTTCTAATGAGTAGCTCTTTGCATCACGTGGCCAAAGTATTGGAGCTTCACCTTCAGCATCAGTCCTTCCAATGAACACCCAGGACTGATTTCCTTTAGGATTGACTGGTTTGACTCCTTGCAGTCCAAGAGACTCTCAAGAGTCTTCTCCATCACTAAAGTTTAAAAGCATCAATACTGTGGTGTTCAGCCTTCTTTATGGTGTAACTCTTATATCCATACACGACCACTTGAAAAATCATAGCTTTGACTAGACAGACATTTGTTTGGAAAATAATGTCTCTGATTTTTAATATGCTGTCTAGGTTTGTCATAGCTTTTCTTTCAAGAAGCAAGTGTCTTTTAATTTCATGGCTACAGTCACCATCTGCAGTGATTTTGGAGTCCAAGAAAACAGTCTGTCACTGTTCCCATTGTTTCCCTATCTACTTGCCATGAAGTGATGGGACTGGATGTCATGATCTTAGTGTTTTGCATGTTGAGTTTTAAGCCAGGTTTTTCACTCTCCTCTTCACTTTCATCAAGAGGCTCTTTAGTTCTTCTTTACTTTCTTCCATAAAAGTGATGTCATCTATATGTCTGAGGTTATTTATATAGTTGATTTCAGCTTCAGCTTCATCCAGGCCGGCATTTCTCATGATGTACTCTGCATGGAAGTTAAACAAGCAGAGTGACAATATGCAGCCTTGATGTACTCCTTTCCCAATTTGGAACCAGTCCATTTTTCCATGTCCAATTCTAACTGTTGCTTTCTGACCTGCATACAGGTTTCTCAGGAGTCGGGTAAGGTGGTCTATTATTCCCATCTCTTAAGAAGTTTTCAGTTTGTTGTGATACACATTGTCAAAGGCTTTAGTGTAGTCAGTGAGGCAGAAGTAGATGTTTTTCTGGAATCTCTTGCTTTTTCTATTATCCAACAGATGTTGGCAGTTTGATCTCTGGTTCCTCTGCCTTTTCTAAATCCAGCTTAAACATCTGGAAGTTCACGGTTCATGTACTGTTGAAGTCTCGCTTGGAAAATTTTGAGCATTACTTTGCTAGCATGTGCTGCTGCTGCTGCTGCTAAGTCGCTTCAGTTGTGTCCAACTCTGTGTGACCCCATAGATGGCAGCCCACCAGGCTCCCCCATCCCTGGGATTCTCCAGGCAAGAATACTGGAGTGGGTTGCCATTTCCCTCTCCAATGCATGAAAGTGAAAAGTGAAAGTGAAGTCGCTCAGTCGTGTCCGACTCTTTGCGACCCCATGGACTGCAGCTCACCAAGCTCCTCTGTCCATGGGATTTTCCAGGCAAGAGTACTGGAGTGGGGTGCCATTGCCTTCTCCAGCTAGCATGTGAGATGAGTGCAATTATGCAGTAGTTTGCGTATTCTTTGGCATTCCCCTTCTTTGGGATTGAAATGAAAAGAGATCTTTTCCAGTTCTGTGGCAACTGCTGAGTTTTCCAAATTTGTTGGCATATTGACTGCAGCACTTTCACAGCATCATCTTTTATTATTTGAAGTAGCTCAACTGGAATTCCATCACCTGCATTAGCTTTGTTTGTAGTGATGCTTCCTAAGGCCCACTCGACTTCACACTCCTGGATGTCTGGTTCTATGACAGTGATCACACCATCAAACTTATCTCTAAATATGGTGGTGTTATAGCATACATATTTCTGTAAATATGGAGTCTTTATAACATACATATTTACTTTCAGTGTTAAGATCTCTTTTCATTTCTATTAAAAAATAGAAGATGATAATACTGATGCCAAGGAAATGATTACACAACTAACAGTTGTATTTTGTTTGTTTGTTTGTTTGTTTCTTTCATTTGAAGAATCTTTTTCTTAACACAGAAGTTTTAGCTATATCTATGAGTGGCCAGACAGAATCGTTTGAAATTTTAACTACCTGCACATATTAATTGACATATTTCTCAGTTTAAATACCAACAGATAACTGGTAGAGATCCCAATGTATATGCAAGGACCATGTATACATGACAAAACCCATCAGAATTTATTTGTCCCATATAAACAATATATAAATTATTATTATCACTTTCTTCCCTATCTCCATTTCGTTCAAAGAAGCAGACAAAACAATGGTATAACAAAACATAATAATCTATGATGGAATTGAAAAATAAACTAAAGATAAATAATATAAAGTTTGTCAATCATGAAACATATAGATGTTTATGTTGCAAAAGTCATAATATCAACAAGGGAAAACTACATATCCAACCCATCTTAGTCTTTATAAATATGTGTATTTGAGAATCCACCTGCAATGTGGAACACCTTGATTTGATCCCTAGGTTGTGAAGATTCCTTGGAGAAGGGAATGACTATTCACTCCAGTATTCTTGCCTGAAGTATTACATAGACAGAAACACCTGGTAGGCTACAGTCCATGGAGTTGCAAAGAGTTGGACACGACTGAGCAACTTTCACATGTTTACATCTACATCAGTTTCTTTAATGGAGAAGGCAACGGCACCCCACTCCAGTACTATTGCCCGAAAAATCCCATGGATGGAGGAGCCTGGTGGGCTGCAGTCCATGGGGTTGCTAAGAGTCAGACACCACTGAGTGACTTCACTTTCACTTTCCACTTTCATGCATTGGAGAAGGAAATGGCAACCCACTCCAGTGTTCTTGCCTGGAGAATCCCATGGACAGAGAAGCTTGGTAGGCTGCAGTCCATGGGGTCGCACAGAGTAGGACAGGACTGAAGCGACTTGGCAGCAGCAGCAGTTTCTGTATATTTGTTTTATAAATAAGGAAATAAACAAATCATTAACTTCTTGATATCCTTCAGATTCTTATAAAAAAATGTGACTTGGAAGTAGTATATTAAAGCTAGTTTTTTTCAATAAGGGTTCCACAAGGAAATCAAACTCTGCAGAAGATTATTTGGATGACTACAGTCTCAATTCTTTCAAAGATAGTACATAGCTAGTAACATTCTAAATGAACAGAAGTTAGTTCATATACATAATACATACCTTAGGACATTCGAGATTACATTTTAATAAGCAATATATGGGAAATAAAATTGCATGTCTAATCTCCAATTTTATTTTAATGGCTGCACAGTATTCTAGAAAAATAATTTATATAACCTCTACCCTTATAGTTGACATCTGAACATTTTAAAAACTTTTATTATTGCTATAAATAGCCTTGCCATGAACACTTATAGATATCTTCTCATATTTTAAATTATTTCTTTGTACTAACTTGCAAAAGATGGAATTACTTTGAGAAAGAATTAGCAGTAAAGTGGTTGATAAGTATTGTCAAAATGCTCTCCCAAAATAGTGCGACAATGTAAATTACCTTCATCTAGTGATCCCTGCACTAGTTGTGAAGCTCTGTCCTTAGTCCACTTGAGTTCTGTTTAGTATTACTCTTTGCCAAACCTCTGAACTTCAAACTGTTGGACTTTGCTAGTCCGTGGTTGTGGAGGTCGTGTGTAGAGCGGAAAGAACGGCTATGTTCCTTGGCCCCTCTTTCATCCCGCCTGGCTGGAATCCAGTTCTCTCCTAGTTTTGTAAAGGGCATTCATTGCCTTTCCCTCACATGTGTTCTGACTGCCTTTCTCTAGTTTCATTTTGTCCTTCTAACAGGAATAAAGATTCCTATTCCTCCACCAAACCCATTTCAAGAAAGATACTTTACAAAATAGAAGGGCTCCAACTTCACAGCTCCAGTCTCTCTTCACTGTTCAGAGGGACAGTCATTATTTTTACCTCCTGCTGAAGACATTTGAGAGGTTAAAAAAAAAAATCTTTGTCAAGGATGAGAAATAGCAGGGGGTGAGGAAATAAACATCTTCCTGCCCATTGGCTGATTCACTTAAAATACAATTAGTATGTTGCCTAAGCAAATATCTTGTTAGTTTCAGTTTAGTAAAGTTCTAAGACTATATATAGTTTCCTTTTCTTTTTTTTTCCTCCAGAGAGTAATAGGAACTAGGCAAGTGTTATCTAATTAGTCTTTTGAATACCTTCACCTTTTCTTTTCCCTTTCTTCAAAGGACACTGCCTGCTGTTAGGAGCTTAACTGCAAGTAACATTTTTGGACTAGATGAGAAGAAATCCAGACTCTCCTATAACAGTGAAAGGGTTATATGTGAACCTTATTAAAACCAAGCAATATCCAGTCGTACAGCCTTATCTCTCTCTAGCCCACTGGTTAGCTGGCATCCCAGTGAGGGTCAGGTCATATGGAGAATAATAGTCTCTATGGATCAAGCAGCCAGATGTGACTAAGGAAATGAAGAAGGTAAAATCTCAAACGCCACTGTCATTGTTGTCCCATCATGTAAATAAAATGAGACTTGTTAGGGTAGAAGGCTGGGGTAGCAGTCCATTGTCTTAAGTGTGGAGAGCTTAAGTGTGAGGTTCTACTTAAACATTAAGCACATGTTAAACAAATGTAGAAAACTATTCCTTCGTTAAAAACAAGCAAAAGAAAACTATTTATTGAATTCTCACTGCATACAAGGCCAAAAGGTAAGTTTATGCATGGATTAATCAAATTAATACAATATCTATAAAGTCTTTATATTATTATTTTATTGATGATAAAAAGGAAAGAGAATTCTAGCTAAAAATTCTGATTTCTCTTAATTTATCTGTGTATTTAGGAAAGCCTTTTAAAAACTGTTTTAGCATCTTGTTAAGGAGAATTCCCTTAGACCGATAAAAATAAAGTAAGCAGTGTTACTAATTAGAATATGCCCGAGTATGACTGGGGAGAGGGCAAGTCCGCTGCTAAGAGCTGAACTCCCAAGATTGTTCTGCAAAGCTGGTCTGGAGGTTAGTGATATAAATGGTTTCTCTTATGCCGTTCTTACATATCGCAAAGAAGCATTAAGCTAACAAGCCTGGAAAATGAGTACCCTTAGACATGGCGGATCATTCATTAGAACGATTCTTCTCCTCCTGGGGGATAATGAAAGTCTGGAGAGAGAGAGAGAAAAGAGCTGGCTGACCTCACCCAATTAACAATACCGACGCAGGCGGAACAGCAGGCAGTGGCAAGGCTGAGTTTAAGGGATGTGTGTTCCCGAGCTGTGCTCCAGGTTATGTCAACAAGGATCAATCTGGGTGCCATTTCAGTGGCTCTCTATTGGACACAAGAGAAAGACATAAGGGGGAAGTATAAGGAAAAACTATAGCCTATTTTTTTTAAACGTACTTGGGAACTGTGTTTTCCCCTTAGGAAATAAGCTCTTTCTGAGCCCTTGTGCAGCTTCACTCGGAAGCTTGACAAACAGTTCAGGAAGATGGGAAAATACTATAATATCAGCACTGCTTTTCCAATGGAAATTGACACTCCTAAATATTACACTGCTTCAGCTTGAAGTTTAACTAATAGATTGTCTTTAATCAAGAAATTGAAACAGGCAGCAGTAAACTGTAGAAGATTCAACCTTTACTGAAAATTCACACCATCCATTTTGTATTTTTCCTTGTGTTTAATAAAAAGAAAATGAAAATTTCCAAAAAGCCTATTATTAAAAATACAGAATTTTGCTTTTGTTTTGGGGTAAGCTTGTATCATGCAATCTGTCTCTAAATCTTTTAAAATAAATATTGTCTTCTTTTTATAAGAATGGTATTGAAAAGAAATCAATGATGAACTCATATTTTCAATGATTTTATGGAAGAGGGGTTATGATTTGTACTAATATAGTTTCTATGTTTCTAGAGCTTCCAAACCCGGTATAGCATAGGTGAAGGGGCTCCGTATGTTAGGGAAGTTTTCATAGTTTCAATTACATCCTAAAATTCTGGCTGCAACTATACTTTTTTCTCTCTGTTTTATACAAAAACAAACAAACAAAAACTCCTAATCTTATTTATCCTCAATTTCAAGTCTATAAAACAGGTAATCATATTATTACAAATGATAGAGAATGGTTAGCAAAATGTCTGGCACATAGTAAATTCTTAATATATTTATAAGTACAAAAACACTATGTGACATTTAAGAAATAAATTTCATTATTTAGAACAACAGGATCTTGTATCTCCTTGGGGAATCAAGGTATATGACTGGAAATGAAGGATGCTTTTACATCCCTGAATGATAGGCCAAGCCAAATGGGAAAAAATAGGCTAGTAATTCAATGTCCACTGAGTTAGGATAACCTTGGAATTTTCGTCCTTGTATATAGATTTTCCCTATCTCAAAAAATCTTCTTTAGCTAAAAGACGTTCTGAAGTAATAACATAAATTCATATAGTAAATGTTTTCTAGGCACCGAGCATGAAACTATGTACTTGCTTGTTACTTCTGTGTAATCTTTACAAAATAATAGGAAGCAATGTATACCTCAAAAGAGGATAATAAAGACTGAGGAACACTGAGTAACTTCCCCAAGGTTACAGAAAGAATAAGTGATGAAAGGAAGGCTTAAGCAATCACACACTAGAAATCTAGCTGAAAGAAAAAAAAAAAAAAGTGTCTTGTCTTAGAGTTAGTGTGTACTGTATTTGACTCAGTCTAGATCCTGAGTTCTTAGGATTTATTACCCATGGCCAACACAGACATTTGTGTAGCTTTGCCATGAGTAAACTGCTTTCAACTGAACTGCTTTACCAGACGTCCAGATTTTCTACAGTAATTTCTGTATTCAAAAATGAAACAAATATGGAACCTTATGTCATGCCAATAAAATGCCTTAAAACAGTAATTTAATAATCTGTAAATTTCTCTAACAATATAAGAAATCGATTCCTTTCTTTTCTGTTTAGCATAGATTCCATGTGCTTTAAATATTCATGCAAACTGGTTTCCTCATTTTGTATTATTTCTACCATAAATTTGCATTTTGTTTCCATTATCTTGGATTAATTTATACTGACTTCATTTTAATACAATCAAGTAAGTTCTGTAAATACATATCTCATTATTTTTTAAATATGGGGAAAAATAACCTCAAATGACTGAGTAAAAAGTAGTAAATTAGATACATTGTTTCAGATTTCACACATAATTTGCAAGGTGTATTCACTTGTATAATTCACAATAATTCACTTGTAAGGTGAATTATTTATGCAGAATAAAACAACTAGACTCCTCATGAAGCTGAACTTTCTTCTACATCCTTATACCTTTTATATAAGGAAAAGAAAAATGACAAGCTGACAGTGTCCATATTGTGTCATTGTGTCAATCCAGCCTTGACTTTTTTCCCATAATTTTGACAATTAATGGGGAAAAATAGCCTGAAATGGTATCATCTTTAATGTATTTTAATTCATTCAATTAAAAGTAAACAATGTTTCTTAGGTTCTATGCTATGGATATGATTGGTACTTAATTCTAATTCAGTTCAGCACACTCCACTGTTTACCTATTTTATATATGTACGTCATAGACTTTAAATCATGAAGTAGGTATAGTACTTTACCCTTAAAGATAAGAAGAAAAATGAAATTGAAAGAGCCAGCTTTCATCTATTATTTATAAAATGAATAAAAATAATTGTAGTTATTACCTAATAACTCAAATAATTGGTTACTCAGAATAACTCACTTGCAGATTAACTGAGAACAATGGTTCACAAACAGGAATGATTTCCCACAATGGGGCATTAGACAATGCCTAGAGACATTTTTGACTGTCATAGCTGGAATGGGTATGGGCACGGGGAGGGATAAGATGGTGTTGGCATCTAGTGGGTAGAGGCCAGGGAAAGGCTTATTAGCCTCCTACTTACTAGCTTATTAGTATGCATATTAGCATCCTACAATGCACCAGAGGGTCTCTCATAGAAATTATCAGGCCTCAAATGCCAACAGTACTGAGATGCAGAGCCTCCATCAAGATAAAAGGAAACTAATCCCATCAAGAAAATATTTTACATAAGTAATACATTTATACAATTTGTACTCTTTCGTTTAGAATTAGTGTTAGTCGCTCAGTCATGTCTGACTCTTTGCGACACCATGAACTGTAGCCCCCCAGGCTTCTCTATCCATGGGATTCTCCAGGCAAGAATACTGGAGTGGTTTGCCATGCCCTCCTCCAGGGGATCTTCCTGACCCAGGGATTGATCCCCAGTCTCCTGCATTGCAGGAAGATGATTTTATTGTCTGAGTAACCAGGGAAGTCCACTCATGAGCTTATAGATCCTCAAAGTATCAGTATTAGTGGATTAGTGCCCAGAAAAAAAAAAAAAAAAGTACTGAATAATGAACTGCTAGTTGACAAAAATAAAATTTGAAAAGAAAAACAAAAGAGATGAGCAAAAAATGAATATGGTATTTCAAAGTTATTAAAATTGAAATGGACCCATAGAGACCAGCACCCTAGTGTTCTCACAAAGATACTATGACACTATCTAATCCTAACTATTCATTTAGGCATGCTCTTACAACATTCAACATTCAACATACTATTCAACATTATGAGGATCTCCTTGGTCACCTTCCACATATGCATTTTCATTTTTCCCCTGATGTGTCGTTTATAGAAATATTGGTGTAGGATAGTGCTTGTCTACTTGTAAAGAATAGCTATCATGCTGTGCTTTAAAATTGTGGCAATTCTATCTAAGGACTTCATTAGAGAGTTAATAAAATCAATGTCGTGTTGCTGTCATTCTACACCAAAGATCCAGCACTGCAAAGCATGTGCTTTTTCCCCAGATAGATGAAAACATTCATTTTGATGGTATTTCTTTGTAATTAAAGTAAAAGTTCAGGCTGAGTTTCAAGTAATAATATAAAAACAGTACAAAGAGGCAAAATCCCCAAATGTTGGTCTGGTAGTGAAAGAACTAATTAAAAAACAAGGATGACTTAGTTGTTCTTAACAAAACTTCACCACAAACTTACAGTCAGTAGTCTGAAATGAAATAAAAGAAATGTAACAGAGTTGCAGTGAAAGGGTTCTCTTAATTCTCATTTAAAATTCTTGTTTCATTCATTTCCTCTTCCAACATTTGTGAAAACTAATAATCAAATGGTCAGAATATTGGTATTTATTCAAGTCTCATCTTTATCACACATGTACATATAGAACAAAATGCATACATTCCCAGGGGTTCTGAAAAATTTCCTAATAAATCATATTAATATTTTGGGTATTACCTTATAAAGGGGAAAACAGTACCCAGTAATTTAATTTCCAAGAAATTTATGTTATGACATTTAGTAGAAAACATTTTCACTATTGTGTTAATTCTCCGTTCATTCAACCATTACTTATTCTGTATCTGCCGCTTTTCACAATCCTGAGGGTTATGGTGGTGAACCAATAGGTAAGGTTCCTACCCTAATAAAACTCACATTGTGGTGCAGAAGACAACCAATAAGAAATATATATATGTATGTATGTATGTACATATGTATATGTGTGTGAGAGAGAGAGGGAACGCAAGAGGAGTGATAAAGCTGGTTTAGGTGAGTTGGCTAGAGAGCACTGCCCAGAAGGAGCCATTTGAACAGTGATCTGAAGAGAAGTCAAGCAGTGACCCACAAAAACATCTGGAAGAATAATGTTTCAGACTAAGGTAACAAATTAATATACATGTCTTAGGTTGAAAACAAGTAAGAAGGCCAGGGAGGCTTGGGTGAATTGAAGAAAGCAAAGACAGTGTTACAGTTAAAGCAATATCCAGGGTCAAAATCACATAGAATCTTAAAAGATTTATAAAATTCTATTACCAAGGGCTGAAGAAAGAATATAAGAAAACATCTTATTTCACTTATGATGAAATGACAAAAGAGTGCATTCATCATCAGAAAAGGATTTATAGACTGTTCCCTGGACACTCTGGTGAGTTGGACACTATTTTAGACAGCTGGAGAAATGACATGCAAGCATACTCTGGTGCCACTCAAATATCCCCAACTATCTTGAATGAAAACATGACATCCTTTTTAAAGTCTCTAAATATAAATTAATTTAAGTAACTTGATCTTTAATTTTTTAATTAATTTAATTTAATTGATGCCATGTTTGTTCAGAAAGCATATGACACAGCCCCTGATGTGTCTATGCTCTATGATGTATATATAATCCAAGAGGGGAAACTGATATAGCCACATAGAATAGAGGGCAATGAGAGAACGTAGTCAGTACCAATACAAGAGGAGCTTTTGTTTATGATGAATAGGGATTTGGAAGACCATAAAATATATTTAATACAGAAACATTTTTGAAAGTGAAATGAGAAAGTATTAATAATCCTACTGGGCAAAATGCTATAAATGGTGTATATAGTACTATTTCAAGCAAGTCAGGATACAAGTTAGTGATATGGCCATAATATTTCAGAAAGGAAGAGTTAAAAGTGACTCCTGATGGGTTCTTCAAGAAAACAGCACCTGTGCTTGATTTGTGTATAGGCGAGTGATTGGGCAGAAGGAAGGGGGGAATACATTCTAGTCCAGGGAAATGACATTGTAAGAAACATATCGATATGAGAATCACTCTAAAATGAAGCATCAGTGATAGTGAAGAGTGGCAGATAATATTGAGTGTTATAAGAAAGAGGTTGTTGAGGCATAAGAGCAGGACAGTAAGGACAGTAAGTTTTAAATTCCATGAAAGATCTTGTACAAGAGACTTAAGATCTATTGGTAAGTGTGTGCCATGACTATAGAAAAAAATACTCCTAAACTCCAAATTGATGTCAGTTGGGAATATTATGAAGCAAAAAATAGTATAAAAGATACAGATATTTTAATACTGCACAATCTATATGTTGTATGATAAATTGGAACAAGAATAGCATGTATATATGTTACCAACATGCACAGTCAAAGCACTCTTTTATGCATACGGGTAAGAAGCAATGTTTTATGGGGCTTTTAGTGACTGCTAGACTAATTAGGCAAATATGGTACACATAGCAAAAATTACATACATATACATAAATATATAGATATATATTTACATATATACTCATGTTAGCAGTTTAGATGATAATGAAAATGTATGAACACTTAATATACTCATGAAATTATGTTAACATTTTTGTAAACATTTCCCTCAAATCCTAAGAACTAGGTGTTATTTCTATTATTTTACAAATGGATAAACAGAACTGAAAAAGTCAGGTAATTAGCTGAAGACCACATAGCTGCTAGATGCAAAAGTTCAAAAGCATTTTTGCATTGATATGAAGTCCTTGTTTTTGTCCACAGTGTCACATTACCTTACGCCAATGCATGTACTCTCTGAGTTGAGCCTCATGAGGCTCAGTTCTTGCAGAGAGGTCTCCACTGGATTAGGAAGCTAGGTTCCTAGTACACATCTCATTTTACTCTACTATGACAGGGCTTCCCTGGTGGCTCAGATGGTAAAGAATCTGACTGCAATTCAGGAGACTGGGGTTTGATTCCTGAGTCAGAAGATCACCTGGAGAAGGGAATGGCTACTCACTCCAGTATTCCTGCCTAGAGAATTTCATGGGCAGAGGACCCTGGTGGGCTGCAATCCACGGGGTTGCAAAAAGAGTTGGACACACTAAGCAACTAACACACATGTGACAGGATTCGTACTAGTATCACTGGTGTCTGAAGCATTTCCTTTCACTAAGAATAAGGAATAAGTATTTATTTTTAAAAAAATCTATCTTCCCGCTTTACCCAGTCTCTGATGTGATGTATCCTGATATTTTGTGATTTTCATTTAAGAAATTTGTATGCAGTCAGTTTCTTTAGATGATCCCTATAAATCAGAACTCCTCATTTTTTCATCTTTAACAGTCAACTCCTAAATCAGTGGTGTCTGAGTAAATTTATCCGTCCAACTGCTTTGCATTCTTGAAATTTATAGTAAACCTTATAGACATACAGTTTTCCTATTTCTAAGACTGCAATATTGATTAATCCTGGGTCCCAAGAAAATTATAGCATTTTTATTTTAGCTATATTTTTATTTTAATTAATAGTAGTCTTGTGATTTTAGAAAATATCATTAGACAATCATGAGAATCATTAATTAACCAACAAACTAGGAACAGAGGCTTATGGAGAAAGATACATCACAGAGCCCAGGCTTGTGGAGAATACTCAGAACACATCCAAGTAATTAATTTGCAACAAAGAAGTCTGAATAAGTTTGATTTTTAAAAAGTAAACACCTTTCTTATCCAGAAACTATAAAACATGTTAAAGATTGAGGCAATATAGGAATCAACCAAAGACTAGCCAGTTTAGGAAATAGAAGTCTGCAAAACTTCTAGGCAAATTTAAAAGAGAATAAGAGAAACATGAAAAAATAATTGACTCAGGGAAAGCCAACATATTTTTGACATTTGAACCATTTATTTTCATAGTATATACCAGCCACATGTCTCTGAATGTCTAACATTCATATTTAATATGAGTACTAGGCTCAGAATAGTGGCCACTCAATTGCCTTGTGCTATGCTGTGCTTTAGTTGCTCAGTCGTGTCTGACTCTAGCACTTCATGGACTATAGCCTGCCAGGCTCCTCTGTCCATGGGGATTCTCCAGGCAAGAATACTGGAGTGGGTTGCCATGCTTTTCTTAAGGGAATCTTCCCACCCAGGGATTGAACCCAGGTCTTCTGTTTCACAGGTGGATTCTTTACCATCTGAGCCACGAAGGAAAGATATATATATACATACACACACATACATATATACATATATACCAATTTTAAAGCCATATTTCTTCCTTCTTGCCCCAAGCCTCTATTGATCATTACTGGAATTTATCATAACGTCTATTTCATAGGCATATTCGATAATAATTGCGAGAGAGGAAAGATGCAAATAAGATTATAAAGATCAAAATACATCTGATTTTTACAGAAAAAAATCTCCTGTAGAATTAGAAAACTAATAAATTCTAAATACTTTTTATATTGCTTGTATTAATAGTATTACTCATACCAACTTTTCTATTTTTGTTAAAGAAATCAACTAAAAAAGTTCTAGCCAAGGTTGTATGCTATGTGAATTCAAATGAATAGAAATTTGAAGATTTATTACAGTGATTATATATTAACAGATATAAATATGTAATTTATGGTTAGTATTATTTTTTCTCAAGCAGGTGACCCATAGGGACAAGCCCCTAGAGCAGAAAATAAACCATTTCAGTGTCTCTTGATAAATAGACAGTATCAACTATTTCTATATGATGCATGGTAATGTGACAAATAAATCACTTTCATTAAAGATTTGCATGAAGGATTAATGAATATTACTTAAGTGGTAAAAACATAAAAATGTTTATGAAAAATTACCTTGAATGTAAGAAGAAGTTGGGCAGCAGGAATCTCATTATAATAACATATTATCTAAAGATTCTCTAGGCTTGATATCTAGACTTATAGATCTAAAGACTCTGGAAGACTAAAGATCTTTTCAAGAGAATTAGAGATACCACAGGAACATTTCATGCAAAAATGGGAACAATAAAGGACAGAAAGGGTATGGACCTAACAGAAGCAGAAGATATTAAAAAGAGGTGACAAGAATACACAGAAGAACTATGCAAAAAGATCTTCATGACCCAAATAAACATGATGCTGTGATCACTAACCTAGAGCCAGACATCCTAAAGTGTGAAGTCAAGTGGGCCTTAGGAAGCATCACTACGAACAAAGCTAGTGGAGTTTTGTTGGAACAAATCTAGTGGAGTTTTGATGGAATTCCAGGTGACCTATTTCAAATCCTAAAAGATGATGCTGTGAAAGTGCTGCACTTAATATGTCAGCAAATTTGGAAAACTCATCAGTGGCCACAGGACTGGAAAATGTCAGTTTTCATTTCAATCCCAAAGAAATGTAATGCCAAAGAATGCTCAAACTACTGCACAATTGCACTCATCTCACACGCTAGTAAAGTAATGTTCAAAATTCTCCAAGCAAGGCTTCAACAGTATGTGAATCATGAACTTCAAGATGTGCAAGCTGGATTTAGAAAAGGCAGAGGAACCAGAGATCAAACTACCAACATCCATTGGGCCATTGAAAAAGCAAAAGCAAGAGGATTCCATAAAAAAAATCTACTTCTGCATTATTGATTACACAAAAGCCTTTGACTGGATGAATCACAGAAAACTATGGGCAATTCTTAAAGAGACTGAAATACCAGACTGCCTGACCTGCCTCCTGAGAAATCTGTATTCAGGACAAGAAGCAACAGCTAGAATGTGACATCGAACAATGGACTGTTTCCAAATTGGGAAAGGGGTACATCAAGGCTGTATATTGCCACCCTGCTTATTTAACTTCTATGCAGAGTACATCATGAGGAATGCTGGCCTGGATGAAGCACAAGATGGAATCAAGATTGCCGGTAGAAATATCAAAAACCTCAGATATGCAGATGACACCACACTTATGGAAGAAAACAAAGAAGAAATAAAGAGCCTTTTGATGAAAGTGAAAGAGGAGAGTGAAAAAGTTGGCTTAAAGCTCAACATTCAGAAAACTAAGATCATGGCATCTGGTCTCATCAGTTCATGGGACATAGATGGGGAAACAATGGAAACAGCAAGAAGCTTTATTTTGGGGGCTCCAAAAATCACTGCAGATGAGGACTGCAACCATGAAATTAAAAGACTCTTGGTCCTTGGAAGAAAATCTATGACAAACCTAGACAGAATGTCAAAAAGTAGAGACATTACTTTGCCAATAAAAGTTCGTCTAGTCAAAGCTATGGTTTTACCAGTAGTCACGTATGGATGCGAGAGTTGGACTATAAAGAAAGCTGAGCAGTGAAGAATTGATGCTTTTGAACTGTGGTGTTGGAGAAGACTCTTGAGAGTCCCTTGGACTGCAATAACTTCCAACCAGTCCATCCTAAAGGAAATCAGTCCTGAGTATTCGTTGAAAGGACTGATGCTGAAGCTGAAACTCCAATACTTTGGCCACCTGATGTGAAGAACTAACTCATTTGAAAAGACACTGATGCTGGGAAAGATTGAAGGAGGGAGGAGAAGCAGATGATAAAGAATGGGATGGTTGGATGGCATCACCAACTCTATGGACATGAGTTTGAGTAAGCTCCAGGAGTTGGTGATGGACAAGGAAGCCTGGTGTGCTGTAGTCCATGGGGTCGCAAAGAATCAGACATGACTGAGCAACTGAACTGAACTGAAAGATTCTCTACTGCACCTACATGATAAATGTAATCCAAAAGCAACCAAAATTTCATATTTAAAATACAACACTTAAGCTAATCATAACTCTGTAGGATTTTGTCTTCTGTGAGCTTATCTACCTACTGCTGCTGCGAAGTCACTTCTGTCGTGTCCGACTCTGTGTGACCCCATAGATGGCAGCCCATCAGGCTCCCCGTCCCTGGGATTATCCAGGCAAGAAAACTGGAGTGGGTTGCCATTTCCTTCTCCAATGCATGAAAGTGAAAAGTGAAAGTGCAGTCGCTCAGTCGTGTCCGACTCTTTGCGACTGCATGGACTGCAGCCCACCAGACTCTTCCGTCCATGGGATTTTCCAGGCAAGAGTACTGGAGTGGGGTGCCATCGCCTTCTCCGCTTATCTACCTAAAAGAGGGATAATTTTAAACTCATATTTATTTCTGCTAATATTTCTGATGCAGTAAATCTTCAAATTTACAGTATAAAATTTGCATAGCATGAAATTAAAATGTTAGATATCTATTAAAAATGCACTATGAAAAATGTTGACTGTTTTGAATACATTATGAATTTTCTTTTGCTTCAAATGCCTAGAGCTAAATTAAATTTTATTTCTTTTATTTATGTTCAAATGACAAATACCTTTAGGATAAAATACATTTTACTAAATGAAACACAGAAAAATGAGTAAACTTTATTCTACTATTCAAGATTTCCTTTTTCCCTCCTTTGGAATATTGCTCAAGATTAGTCCTTCCTACTCATCAATCATTGATACCAGCAATATTGGATTATTTATGCATGGATTTTTTTTTTTGGTTAACTATTTGAAAAATTCTAAGTCTTTAAAAAAATTTTTAATTAGAGAATAATTGCTTTACAATGTTGTGTTGGTTCCTGCCTTATAGCAATGTGAATCAGCTGTAAGTATACATCTGAAGCTATGTCTATATCCCCTCCCTCTTGAGCCTCTCTACCCCCACCCCCATCCCTCCCCTCTAAGTCATCAGAGAGCACTGGGAGGCTCCCTGTGCTATACAGCAGCATCCCACCATCTATTTTACACATGGTATGGTAGTGTATATATATCAATGCTTCTCTCTCCATTTGTCTCACTGTCTCCTTCCCCTGCTGTGTTCACAAGTCCATTGCCTACATCTGCGTCTCTATTCCTGCTCTGCACATAAGTTCATCCGTACCATTTTTCTAGATTCCATATAGTCTTAACATAAGAGGAGAGCAGGAATAAGTATACTTATTGGCAACTGTGTACAATTGCTTTTATCCCTGTGAACATCTGCAGGTCAGGCACTCTGTCCTATTTTACAGTAGGCTTTATGCTAGCAGGATACACCTTTACCTTTTAACATAATTGAGGCTCTGTGATCACAGTTTAATTAGATAGTGACTCAGTAGTTAATAGGAATCCAGAAACCTCCTTTTGTCTAGTGAGCGGGATTTAGACACTTCTTTGAATAGTTGTTTGAAGCATGAAAGTTTTAATTGGCAAAATTGGATCCTATGGTATACATAACTCCATCTAATAGATACTTGAAATAGCTACTAATCAGGCTTTTCTTTTTTCAAATAGAGATCTGTGCTCAGTAAGACTTCTTGGTCAAGTTTTTGATCTTTGTATCCCAGTTCCCTCATTCATAAAACAGGGTTACTTATCTCAGTAAGATTTAACTAAACTAATATACATAGAAACACTGTACAGAACCCATTGGTGCTATAGAGTTTTACTAGATCCTATTGGTGTTACATCCCGTTTTCTCTCATCTGGTTTTGCACTCATCTGGCAGCTGTACCTTCTTCAGAGAGAAGGGAGGTGCAAGTAGGGCTCCCTGCTGGCAGCCAGTAACTGATGGATGTAGGGGCTGCTAAGTCACTTCAGTCGTGTCCGACTCTGTGCGACCCCATAGACAGCAGTCCACCAGGCTCCCCCGTCCCTGGGATTCTCCAGGCAAGAACACTGGAGTGGATTGCCATTTCCTTCTCCAATGCATGAAAGTGAAAAAGTGAAAGTGAAGTCACTCAGTCGTGTCCGACTCTTAGCGACCCCATGAACTGCAGCCTACCAGGCTCCTCCGTCCATGGGATCTTCCAGGCAAGAGTACTGGAGTGGGGTGCCATAAAGACTGATTCTCTTTACTTTCTGTTGACTTACCAAGTCGACAGTGAAATTTGCATTCCCAAAGCCCTAAGTGGGATTAGTTTCCTAAACTAATTCTATCCTTTTTTTTTTTTTTTTTCTCTTTACCCAGTCCTTCTTCCCTTAAGCCCTTCTCCTGAGAACACTCTATGAATGAATCACATTCAAAGGAATTCCCTTCTCAGATTCTGTTTCTAGGAAACTGATCTAAGAACATAAATGTTCACTGTTATGTTGTTATCATTAAGGTCAAGTGTTCTGATTTAAGGAGGATAAACTTGTAGGTTACCTTGGTCATATCTAATGAATGAACTACACAATCTCCAAGTAAATCTCCATGCATCTTTTTTTTTTTTTTCCTTTCAGCTAAGCTCTTCATAATTTTGATAAGCACACCAGGTCTTATTACTTGGCAAGGTTTTAGTAAACAGATATCTTGTGGTTCATCAAGGGCTAGTATCGGTGCACTTTAATAAGCAATTGTTGAAAGTTTAGTGTGAATGCAAAGTCCAAAACCTAAGTTGAACCTGTGCCATGGACTATCACACCCTGTTGGGAAAATGCTGGTCTCTGACCTGATAGAGTTTACAATTCAATAAAAAATAATTAAAAACCCCTTAGCGAAGCAAGAAATTTAGGTTGCATTTCAAAAAGAGTAAGCAATGACCTTTATATCTAGACACGGGGCTCCTGAGATTTAAAAAAATGTCCTCTGTAGTGTCAAACATTCCTCAGGGAAAATAAAAATAGCTATTGTCACCCACTTGAACTCTAGAACTTGGAATTCACTTCCTTGGAATCCTTTGAGTTATGGATTGTGAGAGAATGCCAGTTTACTACTGTTTCCATTATAAATACTCTTTTCTTTATATTTTGTTTTGCTAAAGGTGTTTTGAGTTATATGCATATAAATTTTTATTTTGTCTCAGTGACGTATTATAATTCTTAGGCAGAACTGTGTTGCTTCTGACTCTAGGTAATAAATGTAATGAAAATACATGTCTCAAAAACTTATAAAAAGAAGAATTAGTACTTTGTTTTGTTCAACCAAGATAAATGAAACTACGTAATACAGACTGTCTTTGTATTAAGATGATTCAATTTTTAAAACATATCACAAATGTCCTCTCTTGCATTTTTCACAACATCTTTAAAAATATCTTGATTCTGTGGGCTCTAACCAAGTGTCAGTTAGACAACTTTCTTCTGCTGTTGCTCTCAGCATTCTTGCTTCTGGCTAAGTTTTAGAGGTGAAATATTTGATACTTGTAGAAATTAAACCCAGACATACAAGGTTCACAAGGAATCTGCACTGTACCAAATTCTACTGGAATATATCAGGTCATTTATCCTAAGCCAACAGCTACCCTTACTGAACAGTTTCTGCAGGTTGAACACTCTCATTTAAGTGGCTTATGTAATCCTCAGCACAATCATACCATTTAGATATTACTATCCTATTTTATGAATATTGAAATTGAGATTCAATAATATTAGAATAGGCTTCCCAGGTGGCACTAGTGGTAAAGCACCTGCTACCAGTTCAGGAGATGTGAGAAATGCAGGTCTAGTCCCTGGGTCAGGAAGATCCTCTGGAGGTGGGAATGGCAACCCACACCAGTGTTCTTGCCTGGAGAATCCCATGGACAGAGGAGCCTGGCAGGCTATGGACCATAGGGTCCCTAAGAGTTGGACATGACTGAAACAACTTAGCACACACACACACACTCACAATATTAGAATATAATAATTAAAGGAGTGTGATGCAAAGATAAAATATGATGACAAGATACAGGCTTAGGGTGAGTCAGACTGCATTTTTTTCTCTAAAATTTATTAGGTATAATTTTCCACTGGCTCACCCATTTGAGCCTCACAACTTTAATGTTGAAGATGATTATAGTGATGGTAATAACTGTGTCTAGTTCTAAAAGTACTAATCTTACATATAATATCTCATTTAACCTACAATTTCACCATTAATCGCATTTTATAGATGAGAGACTAAAGTGAGTGAGTGAAGTCGCTCAGTTGTGTCTGACTCTTTGTGACCCATGGACTGTAGCCTACAAGGCTCCTCTGTCCATGGAATTTTCAAGGCAAGAGTATTGGTGTGGGTTACCATTTCCTTCTCCAGGGGATCTTCCCTACACAGGGATCGAACCCGGGTCTCCTGCATTGCAGGCAGAGGCTTTACCATTTGAGCCACCAGGCAACTCTCTAGTTTGCCCAAATGTACATAGGTCATTAGATCATGCAGCCATCACTGGAACTATGATCTTTGTGACCAAAGTCCATAGTCTTATTCATTCATGGCATTGCCTTCTAATCTCTGTGTATATGTGTGACTGGGAGTTGGGGGAAAATGTGCAAAGTGTGTAACTCATAGTTAATTCTCAAGTTAGTTCCTTTCCCAGCTCCACCTTATATCTGCTGCTAAGTTGCTTTAGTCGTGTCCGTCCGATTCTGTGCGACCCCATAGATGGCAGCCCACCAGGCTCCCCCGTCCCTGGGATTCTCAAGGCAAGAACACTGGAGTGGGTTGCCATGTCCTTCTCCAATGCATGAAAGTGAAAAGTGAAAGTGAAGTCACTCAGTCATGTCTGACTCTTTGCGACCCCATGGACTGCAGCCCACCAGGCTCCTCTGCCCATGGGAGTTTCCAGGCAAGAGTACTGGAGTGGGGTGCCATTGCCTTCTCCCACCTTATATCTACATACCTTAAATGGTGCTTTGCATATAAAAACGTATCAGTACCTACTTGTGAATACTCAAAGTTGTCTTAATCTCAGTCTCTACTCTCAAACTAGCAGCCAAAATAATCTTTAGATATGATCCATTTAATAACTCGAGCTGCCAAATCAGCTTCCTCAGCAGTGACAGTGATATATTCAAGCAGAGGCAAAATGACTGACCACCGTTAAGACTCTTAACCTGAGAGGGAGGTGGTGGTTGTTGTTCAGTAGCTAAGTCATGTCCAGCTCTTTGCAACACTGTTGACTCCAGCACACCAGGCCTCCCTGGCCCTCATCCTCTCCCAGAGTGCACCCAAGTTCACATCCATTGAATTGGTGATGTTATCCAACCATCTCGTCCTCTGCCACCCTCTTCTTTTGCCTTCAGTCTTTTCCAGCAGCAGGATCTTTTCAAGTGAGTTGACTGTTCGCATTAGGTGGACAAAGTATTGGAGCTTCAGCTTCAGCATCAGTCCTTTCAATGAATATCCAGGGCTGATTTCCCATAGGACTGATGGATTTGATCTCCTTGCTGTCAGTTCAAAATCATCAATTCTTTGGCATTCAACCTTCTTTATGGTCCAACTCTCACATCTGTAATCACTACTTGAAAGCCCATAGTTTGACTATATGGATCATTGCTGGCAAAGTGATGTCTTTGCTTTTTAATGCGCTGTCTAGGTTTGTCATAGTCTTCCTTCCAAGAAGCTAGAGTCTAATTTCATGGCTGCAGTCACCAACCATGAAAGAGGGAGGTTGGATCACCTCAAATTTAGCATCCCTCTAAACCTCTGTTTAATTTACTTAATAGAATAAATCACAAAAATACTTCATAGTAAGTTTGTAAACATGACCCTTTCTCTTTTGTTCATTGACTGTACAATTCAGATTTTTAAAATTGCCTACATTACTTCTCAGGATCTGTTTTTAGCTCAGTTATCAAACGTAATCTTTGATTTATATTCTAAAGGCCAAGATAAGTTCAAGTACATCTTTAAAAATTTGCAATAAGAAATATAAAATATGAAAAAATCTACTCTTAAAATTTAGAACTATTTATTAAATATATATTGGTATTTATCTTCTAATTATTCATTTTCTCATCAACTATGTATTGAGCAACTAAACACCAGCCATTCTGTTGGGACCTAAGGTATATGGTGGTAAATGCAGTAGATTTAGTTTCTACTCTGGCAAGAGTACATAATGTTGCTAATAATGACATTTTCTATCACAATGCAGGTATAAATCTGCAATGCAAATAACATTGCCTTAGTTTCAGATTCAGTTCAGTTCAGTCACTCCGTCATATCCAACTCTTTGCGACCCTATGAACCACAGCACGCCAGGCCTCCCTGTCCATCACAAACTCCCAAAGTTTACCCAAACTCATGTCCATAGCGTCAGTGATGCCATCCAGCTGTCTCATCCTCTGTCACCCCTTCTCCTCCTGCCTTCAATCTTTCCAGTCTCGGTCTTTTCCAATGAGTCAGCTCTTCAGATCAGGTGGCCAAGGTATTGGAGTTTCAGCTTCAGCATCAGTCCTTCCAATGAATATTCAGGAATGATTTCCTTCAGGATTGACTGGTTTGCTCTCCTTGCAGTTCAAGGGACTCTTGAGAGTCTTCTCCAACACCACAGTTCAAAAGCATCAATTCTTTGGTGCTCAGCTTTCTTTATAGTCCAACTCTCACATCCATACATGACCACTGGGAAAACCATAGCTTTGACTAGATGGACCTTTGTTGACAAAGTAATGTCTCTGTTTTTACTATGCTGTCTAGGTTGGTCATAACTTTCCTTCCAAGGAGTATATCCCCTTATGCTAAGTAGTAATGGATAATTAATGGTACAATTCCCTATAATTTCCTTCATGATGTCATTAATTCTAAAATTCAAAATGGTAGCTAGCCACACGCTACAAACTTTATATCAGCAAATATCTTCATTGTGCCATTTTTTAAAGCAGTGCCATTTTACCCAATAACTTACTAAGTTTCATTATTCAAATATATTCACATCAATTATTTCTTCAGAACTGGAGGCAAAGGAGTCACAACAGATAATGGAACTGTAAAACCAAAAATGTTTACAAAGCAATTAATAAATACTAAATTGTTTATGACATACACTCTATTAAGCAGTATCCAGTAAAAATTAATGAAAAAACGTATCAAACTACAAGTAAAAAGCTTAATTTAATGTTAAAACAAACTAAAAAGTTCCACTGGTATAATAAAGAACAAATTATAGCTATTTTATATATATCACATTACAAGGATAACCAAAAACAGATAAGAGCAGAGATTGTGATAAATATAGCCCATTAGCTGAAAATTTTATTATAAACCATAAAATATATTAAAAAATACAGAAGATTCTGATTTTTAGGTTTTCCTTTTTATAGCTGACAAGGATAAAAACAAAAAACAAAAAAAATACTAGACTCCCTAAAAGAGTCACAGTATTAATTGGGTGGTGAACAAATCAATTGCTATACCCATTGTCTTCTCTCCTAATCTTTTGACCCACAGCTTCTACTATGTACACACATTATTTGGAAGAAGAATGGTTATCTTCTAACTTGCAGTTATATTAGAGAATGTTGAAATGAATTGCATATGATTACTCATTTAAATTGTTTTCAAAGACTTCAGAGAGTGCAGTATGCAGTTTTATTCCCCTTTCTCATACTTTTTAAAAAAATTAATGGCACTGCAGTTATAAGAAATGAACATCTTTTCCCATAAGGATGATCATGTTTTTATACCCTGTAGACATAGAAATACATCATTTAAGTAATCATCTTATTTGTCAGGGGAGCAAAAGAAATCTAGTCTGTTTGGCGACACTGAATCAATTACAGCAAGTGTGATGAAAGTCTGCAATGAACAAAGCCACAAAACCCAGACATTCAACTAGGAAAATAGAGCCAACCTAGAACCTTTCCGCTAATTTAGAAATGATAAATAAAATAAAGCTTAATATATAGCCAAGCTCAAAGGAATGGGAAAAAAGCAGGTATCAGAAACAAATAGAAAAATTCTAGGAATAAATCCTAACTGACATCTAGGAATACTATTAATCCATTAATCCTGAGGAAATGTTGGCAACAAAGATTCATGGAGGTAGACTATAGAGTCTAGGAGCTTGAGGATGATAGTTCATGCTGGTACAAAGGACAAGTCTTTGGGTCTTCCTGAGAGGGAAATTTAGAATAAATGTCTGCACCAAACCAGGTCCTTAATGTGCTGTTCTTTCAGTGAAATTGAATGGCTCTCACTGACTCAAGAAAAAAGTTAAAAAAAAAAATCTCCCATAAGAAACCAAAACCTGAAGTCAACACAGTACAAGTTTGTAAACAAAATGTATGTTATCACACAGTATAAAAAAATACACTAGAGAAATTTAACATAAAAACTTTAGGGGGTACACATTGAAGAATAATATCAAGATTTCTAAAACATTTTAAATTGTCTAAGTCAAGCATACTATTAAAAAAAAAAACAAAAACCTGAGAAGAATGGTAAAAATCACAACTAACCAACTAATCTTAGTGTGCTTCTGATAATGTGTAATGATATCCAGATTTCAATACTTAATATATCAGCTTATATTAAAATATTTTTAAGGCCAAGCATAAATGTTATGAAGCCAAGTGTTATATGGGCATAAAAACTATGCCCTCAGAGCCAACTATGTTTTATTACTTTCCTGAATCCTTTTGTTATCTTCAGGTTCTGACATACTAAAAGTAAAGCGAATGCTTGTTTTTTCATGAAAGTAAAGACAAGTTTGAAAAGAATTTTAAATAAATGCTGATAGAGAATGAAAAAAAAAATGTATAAGAGAAAGTAAAGAGTAACTTTAAGAGAGGTTTAGACTGGTTCAATATATTCATTTTTGGCACAGGCAGAAAATCCAATCCAAATTCAGACTGCCAGCTTTTCTACTGGGTACTATTTCCACTTTTTATCCTTCTTAAAATTATGAAATGCTTTGCTGCTGCTGCTACTGCTAAGTCACTTCAGTCATGTCCGACTCTGTGTGACCCCATAGACAGCAGCCCACCAGGCTCCCCAGTCCCAGGGATTCTCCAGGCAAGAACACTGGAGTAGGTTGCCATTTCCTTCTCCAATGCATGAAAGTGAAAAAGTGAAAGTGAAGCCGCTCAGTCATATCCGACTCTCAGTGATCCCATGAACTGCAGCCTACCAGGCTCCTCCATCCATGGGATTTTCCAGGCAAGAGTACTGGAGTGGGGTGCCATTGCCTTCTCCAATGCTTTGCTATATAAAACTAAAAACTTATTTTAAAAACTAAATGAACATTGTTGAATACCCAAATACCTATTAACCTATAAAATTTGAGAAAAATGCCAATTTTGTGTAAATACTTTCTGCTTATTCTAAAAATATTTTACAAAACATTGACTCAAGAAACACTATTGGTTCAACAAAATTAGATTTCAGTTAATGATAGTCTCTAATGTGATTGTTCTTTGCTTTACTTCTTCCAAATTTTCTAGTAATACAAATCAAAAATTGAGATAACTCCAGTAAAGTCTAACCCAAAAGTAAATTGCAAAAAGTATCAAAATGTCTGAGTGCTGTTTCAGCAACAAATGAAACTCTCATTATAATAATTAGAATAAGCCATATATTGGAAGGGAGAAAGGATGGAGGGAGGAGAAGGGAGAGACGGAAGGAGAGAGAAAAAGGAAGAGAAGAAAGGCATAAAATAGGGCTTCCCAATCCTCACTGTAGATTAGAATCACATTTGAGCTTTCTTAAAAGTTCAAGTGGTGTTATTAAGCAAATAACTGTGGAGAAAGGGGACCTCGGAATCTGCTCTTTCAGCTATAACACATGTAATTGTAATGTCTATTGAGATTTTAATGCTATTGGCAAACAATTTTTTTTCTTTTATTAACTCAGTTGCAATATGATTTTGATTTCCACTCATCTATTGAAGTTTCCATTCAGTGATACCCCAAATGTCAATCTTAAGTAACATTTACCTTTATTATCTATATAAATATTTCTACTAAGTCCTTTTTCCTTAGCTGGCATTATTTAACCCTCCTGAAATGGTTGAGCCACTGGCCTCTGTGGCACTGCATTTTCTTTATTCTCCTTGAATTTTTCCAATGGTTCCTTCCCTCTCCCTTTCTGAACATTTTTTGTTTTCTTTCTTTTATTTAGATGTTGTGCTTTCCAGAGAACTATCTTCTCACCATATTTATTCTCATCTACTTACCTTATTCAATTATACCAATATACCAACAACTTCCAACCACAGATTTACTCTCGTGAACTTCAAACATATGTTTACTAACTGCTGGAACTGCTTATGTGGATTTGCCTCAAACTCAAAATGTCCTGAAAGTGAACCAATGATCTTTCTCCTTAAATTAGTTTGACCTCATTTTTATTTAATCCTGAACTTCACATGCCATCCTCCTCCCAGCCATTCAAGGGAGATATGAAAGTGTTCCTGAACTATCTATCTCTTCTTTTGTCTTGAAAGTGTAGTCTTTATGACTTCATGAGATATAGCCCACAAGTCTGCTTTGTCCATGGAATTCTCCAAGCAAGAATACTGGAGTGGGTAGGCATTCCCTTCTCCAGGGGATTTTCCTGACACAGGGATCAAACCCAAGTCTCCTGCATCTCAGGAGGATTCATTACTGTCTGAGTCACCAGGGAAGCCCCTCCTATGTATTTATTGGGCTAATATCCCAATATCTTTCTTCTTGTTGTTATGATTAGGTTCTGATTCAGATTTCTTCAGCTCTTACCTTCAGTATGCAATATTGTTCTCTCACTCCCTTTGGCAACCTTGGGCTTACTTAAATTCAGCCTTTGCAGAATCACCAGAATACCCTACTTTATCACTGTTCTGTTCATGATGGCAATTGTCTTGCTGTTCACATTGTCTCTCTGTTCGCTGAACCTAGGGTGGCAAGGCACGAGCTACAATGCTGGAAGAAGATGTGAGGAGCTGTAGGAACTGCAGACATGTTTATTCTCTCCTGGCTGGCATGGCAGCCATAACACAGACTCTCTCCTGGCTGGTGTAGCAGCTGTAGCAGCAACCAGAATATAACCATAATATAGCCATAATGAACCATAATATAACATAACCATGATGTCGCTCCAATGTAGCCCCAGTGCAGCAGCATCCAGGGCTTTCATGGTGAAACAGCTGTTCCGCTCAGTTCAGTTCAGTTGCTCAGTCGTGTCCAACTCTTTGCAACCCTATGGGCTGCAGCACTCCAGGCCTCTGTGTCCATCACCAGCTCCCGGAGCTTGCTCAAACTCATGTCCATTGAGTCAGCGATGCCATCCAACCATCTCATCCTCTGTTGTCCCTTCTCCTCCTGCCTTCAGTCTTTCCCAGCATCAGGGTGTTTTCCAATGAGTCAGTTCTTCACATCAGGTGGTCAAAGTATTGGAGATTCCACTTCAGCTTCAGTCCTTCCAATGAATATTCAGGACTGATTCTCTTTAGGATGGACTGGTTGGATCTCCTTGCAGCCCAAGGGACTCTCAAGAGTCTTCTCCAACACCACAGTTCAAAAGCATCAATTCTTTGGAGCTCAGTTTACACCCATACATGACTACTGGAGAAGCCATAGCTTTAACTATATGCACCTTTTTTTGTAAAGTAATGTCTCTGCTTTTTAATATGCTGTCTAGGTTTGTCATATCTTTTCCTCCAAGGAGCAAGCATCTTTTAATTTCATGGCTGCAGTCAACATCTGCAGTGTTTTTGGAGTGCAAGAAAATAAAGTCTCTCACTGTTTCCATTGTTTCCCCATCTATTTGCCCTGAAGTGATGGGACTGGATGCCATGATCTCAGATATTGCATAATCATTTTTCACCAAATGTGGGGCAAGAGCGAGAGGTCATGTGGCAAGAGAGCCTGACCCTGCCGTCTTGGCTAATTTGCTCTTTCCCTAAACTCCACCCCTTCAGGGTCTCTCACCTCACAATCCACATCAATCCATCTCTTGTGATGGTCCCTTGGTGAGTAACATTGACCCTTGAATATACATCTTGCAACAGCAGTAGATGCTACAACAATGAACAGTTACATCCCCAACACACAGCAAAACCCAATGGCAGGTATTACCTGGAACTCATGTTGCAGTCCTTGCCTTCATGGGGCTAGAAGAGCCACCCACTACATGTGGAGTGCCTTTATCTTCCTTGGTCAAGTCTAGTCCTTGTAAAATTGCAGGAAAGCCTCCACAAGGTCAACTCCACCCCTTCAGGCTTTTTTATTAAGGACCTGCAAAAACTCCCTACAGGTGCCAGGCCCACCCCTTCAAGGAGGGGAATTTTGGCATTCACAGGGCACCACATCATTCCAAATGCTTTCACATTGTTCTAAACCCGCAGGAGAATGAGAAGTTAGTAGCACATCACAGGGCGTGGCCTTTACAGTTCACTGCTCTAAATCTACATCATAGAACACAGCATAAACCTACATCATACATTATAGGACAAAGCCTTTCACACAGGGAGCCTTCCAATTTCCAAAGGTAAGGACACAGCCTCTGGCTAGATGTAAACAAGGTTGCATTTAGCACTAGCGTCAACCAGGGCCATTACTCTCTGTACATTAGCTAGTGACCAATGAATTCCAAGTTCTACATGTGATCTCCAGTCCCTGACTCTTCAGGAGGGCACCTTGGTCTGAGCCCTATTCAAAGTGGAAAAGGGCATCATCCAAAAGAACATTCTTGGGCGCCATGTAATCTTTTAACTGAACCACCTGTACCTCTTGCTGTGGATGCCTCCCAAACTGAAACTTCTGCTCTGGTCTCAGTTGCCTCCACAGCTCTGGGAGCAGAGCACTGGGCTGTGTATCAACTTTATTTGTCAATTCCCACTGCCAACACATCAGCCCACATTTGCATTCTCATCACCAGGAGGGGGCCTTTACCAGCTCAGGCCCCCTTCAGGGTCTTCACACTTCTAACCCCTTTGTCTCCTGCTGTCCCTCTGTTTCTCCCAAGCTAGCCACTATCAAGGTCACCTCATAGATGGGGCACCACACCTAGGTCACAAGAATAGCAGTCCTGGACTCAAAAACAGTAGATGGGGCATTGTTCAAAATAGCATATTGAATGCTGCCAGTAAAACGCTTGTCATCTGGGCCTCGGGTATTTAGGTTAAATATCAATGCTTCATGCCCAGTTCTCTCATCATTTGGGTCAACTTGGTATAGATCTGCCATTTATTCACAGTATCCAGAAGCTTTCCCATGTTTGATCACATAATGTGGGTGGCAGCATTAATCCATTCCACGAAGGCATGCATTTGGTTAGGGCTCCCTTGCATGAGTGGTCTAGCATTCTGCAACCTTTGTCTCAGTGAAGGGTAAACGGTTACAGATGCCAACCCTCCAAAATCACTACAGATGATGACTGCAGCCATGAAATTAAAAGATGCTTGCTTCTTGGAAGAAAAGTTATGATCAACCTAGACAGCATAGTAAAAAGCAGAGACATTACTTTGACAACTAAAGTCCGTCTAGTCAAAGCTATGGTTTTTCCAGTAGTCATGTCTGGATGTGAGAGTTGGACTATAAAGAAAGCTGAGCACCAAAGAATTATGCTTTTGAACTGTGGTGTTGGAGAAGACTCTTTAGAGTCCCTTGGACAGCAAAGACATCCAACCAGTCCATCCTAAAGGAAATCATTCCTGAATACTCATTGGAAGGACTGATGCTGAAGCTGAAATTCCAATACGTTGGCCACCTGATGTGAAGAACTGACTAATTGGAAAAGACCCTGATGCTGGGAAAGATTGAAGGCAGGAGAAGGGGGTGACAGAAGATGAGGTGGTTAGATGGCATCACCAACTCAATGGACATGAGTTTGAGTAAGCTCTGGGAGTTGGTGATGGAAAGGGAGGCTTAGAGCACTGCAGTCCATGGGGTCGCAAAGAATCAGACATGACTAAGCAACTGAACTGAACTGGACTGATTCTATTTCATCCGTAACACATATGATACTGTCCACCCCTGTGTCCACTGAACTGGACTGATTCTATTTCATCCATAACACATATGATACTGTCCACCCCTGTGTCCACTGAACTGGACTGATTCTATTTCATCCGTAACACATATGATACTGTCCAGGGTCCCAAAGTCACAAAAACCATGCTGCTAATGTCTCCCCCCCAATCCCACCCCCCCATGCTTTTGCCAAAACTGCTTACCCAAGTCAACCAACTCCACATGAGTACATGATTGATATTTTGTGAACTCAGTCACATTGGGGGCCCCTTGAGGATGTCCACCCAGGCCATAGGCTGCTCATGCTTTACTTTCTGCTGTACAACAGGCCTCGCTGCCAAGCAGGTATTCTCAGTCTCACAACGTCCATCATCATTATCCTTAATCTCATAATGTTCATCATCACTGTTACTTCCTGCCTTACTGTCAGAGATGCTGGATTCTTCAAGGCCATGGGTTTAGGGCCACAAGGCCCTAACATCAAAATACATTGCTCTAGTTCTTCCAAACATCTCTGCACATTGTGCACTGGTGCAGCATTGTATAGGGTATGATCCATATCCACCTCCAGGGCAGTCAGGAAAATCCACCTGATGGTGCCGGCAGCAGTCCATGCTGCCTTGTTCAGCAAACAGGAATTCACTGCCTGTAATGCCTTTTCAGTGCTATCCAGTGAACTGTCCACTGCCTCCGAGTCTTCCACCAGAATCCACGCTGAGAGGACTGTGGCCACATGGTACCATATGCCATAAGGTGGCCACTGGCTTCCTCCATCCGTTGGAGCCCCGGGCTCCTCTACCTGTTCATATCCTGCAAACTATACCAATTGTATCACTGTTCCTGTTCGTGATGTCAATTGTCTTGCTGTTCACATTGATCGCTGAACCTAAGGGGCAAGCTAAGAGGCTGGAATAAGACGTGAGAAGCCACAGGAACTGCAGACACATTTATTCTCTCCTGGCTGGCATGGCAGCCATAACACAGCTTCTTTCCTGGCTAATACAGCAGCTGCAGCGGCAGTCAGAAATGACCATAATATGGCCATAATGGAACCCTAACATAACCTCACATAAGATAATCATGTGCAGCAGCAGCCAGGGCTTTCATGCTGAAATTCCTATAGGTCTATGGCACAAAGTAGCCCGTGGCCAAGCACCTCATGACATGCATGTGCAGTGCTCTAAGTGATCTCAGCTGTTACATAATTATTATTTACAAAACGTGGGGCAAGAGCGAGAGGCCATGGTGTGAGAGAGCCCAATTGCATCATCATGGCTAATTTGTTCTTTCCCCACACCTACAGATGTACATATTTATGTCATCTCTTTGCTAGAAAACATCCAGGATAGAGCGCAAGTTCCTTAACACAACATACACACCATGTGAATCTGTGTGTAGTCATTGGATTTATTTCCAGTATCTCTAAACTCTAATTCCTTTCCTGGGATTTTTCACTCCAGTAAATCAGAACTGTGGTGGTGGCTCAAAATCTTACTCCTTGACTAATTTTTTTGCCTTCTCACATTTCATAATCAATCCATCAACAATTCCAATCAGCTCTAACATCACATTTTTACTGGAACCAATCACTTCCCACCACTTTACCACTACTGTCCCCACGACTAAGCACCATTCTAGTGCAAATCATTTACATATTTCATGTCTGTTTTGAAAATAGCCACTGAGGCTAGTGGACATTATTCCTCCTGCTTCCCCTGCCCCTGGTCCCTGCTTTGTCCTCACACAGTCTCATCTCTATCCAGCAGTCAGAGTTTTAAAATATAAATTCACATGTCTTTTTCACCCCTGTTATTCTCCAGCTCTATATTCGTGCTTTAGCTTTCTTCCCAGCACTTATTACCACTTGACAAATACTTATTTTGGATCTGTATTCTTGTTCTTTCCACTATAATGAAAGATCCATGAGAACACACACATTTTTTTCCCCCTACTTGGAGCATTCTTGGCCTACCATGACCCTCAACTAGTATTTGGTGAAAAAATTAGTAAATGAATGTAGCTCAGGCATCTCAGCCGAAGAAGTTTTTGCTGATTGACTTGTGGCTTAACTGCCTTTTCCCTCAGCTTCCTTTCGATACAATGCACACCTCCATTTCTTTATTCCACATGGTTTTTCATAGGTTTGGGTAGATCTCTCTCCTTAGACTGATCTTTGAGAATGGGAAACTCTCTGTCTCATCTTTTTAGTTTCAGTGCTATCATATCATAGTGCCAGTCATCTAAAACACATTCAACACACATCAGAATTGAGTGAATGAGTGCATGGATGAATGGATAAGGGCTTTAAGAAATGTTTATGAAATAAAATATTTCAGATCTTCCTTTAATCATGAAGAGCTATAGTTCTTTGAACATAAAATACAAAATGATATAGATATCTGAATCACATATGTATGATCTTGCAACATATCTAACACAATAAAGGCTTTGTTGTTTGAGTATAACTGTTAATAAAATAATCTATCTTTCAACCATTAAATTTTGTATATTTTCAGAAATCATCTATAGCTGGGTATTTAATGAGTTCCCTTCCTTTGTGGCCGAAGACAGCCGGCGGTTCATTTCCCAGGAGACAGGCAACCTTTATATTTCTAAAGTCCAAGCATCAGATGTTGGCAGCTATATTTGTCTGGTGAAAAACACAGTGACGAATGCTCGAGTACTTAGTCCTCCAACACCACTGACTCTGCGTAATGACGGTAAGTTGCCTGACCTGGATTTAATGGTTAGCTACTTCAAATGTGAAAAATTGAGTATCGTCTGTAAAAACAGTGAATCACTATGCTGTGTATCTGAAATTAACACAATATTGTAAGTCAACTGTATGTCTATATAAAAACACTTTTAAAAATGTATTAGTGGCCTTCTAAACTATTAAACCTAGCACAAATAAAAAGACATTTGCAGTATTTAGAAACCCTACACTTTTAGTTAAGATTTACATATCCTAGAACAAATTTTCTTACATAGGAAAGGGATGATCTATAGATGAGAACTATCAACCATAGCACTACCCTCGTGCCAGAAAGGGAAAGAGATTCTGAAAAGATGAACTGCAATAAAAACTCCAAAGTTCTTTTCTCTGCTCTTTAGGGCCTCTATATAGCATATGTGTATAAATTGCAAGCATTTTATGAGGTTCATTTTTCATCACTTTTTCACTTTAGCCACCTTCAAATTGAATGTTCAGCTTTTAATACTTCATGGTATAGTTATAATTGTTATTATTACTTTTCCAATAATAGAAGCAGTTGGAACTTTTTTAAGTGCAATTCAGGCAGAAATGATAATTTTATATTTATAGGTATTGCCATATATCCAAAGTATCTTCAAATTTAAATACTTCATTTGTCGTTACAGACATTTACAGCTAAGCATTGCATTAAAGAAGTAAAGTGCTATATTACAGTTGATATATGATATGTGGCCTGCTCTGTCATGCAATAAAAAACCTATGAAGGTATTATTAAGAAGTGAGCTTGAGAATCCTGATGGATTGTGAAGCTTAAAAAATAATCTGTTTCAACGGTAGTCTTTATATGCTTAGTTTAGAGTATATGCTGCAGTGAAGTATGACAAGTATAACCAGAGTTTATATATAATGTATGTATTTATGTATGTATCATAATCCTATGATTCTATGAGGTAAAATGTATAAATGCAGTATCTATTTCAGAGATGAGGAAGCAAATTTTAAAGAGATACAGTGAACTACAAAAGTTCACACTGCTAGGTAACAGCATGGAGGAGAGATGAGAAATAAGAAGGAAAATTGGGAGACCAATTTAGAGGCTACCAAAACTAAGCAGCCAAGAAGTGAGGAGGGACAGAATGAAAGCTCTGGTAATAACACTGAAGGGTAGCAAATATGCCTGGGACACCAATAAGGTAGAATTGTCAGAATGTGATGATTAATTAAACATAGTGCTCTGGAGTAGGAGGACACTTTCACCTTGTTCATCGGATGGGTCATGATTCTTTTCATGAAAAGAGATAAGACAGATAAAGGAATAATGAGATGTTTATGGGGCATCTATGTGGAAATATGTGGTACATATACTGAAATATAATCCTAATATGCACAAGAAAGAACTGGGCTGGATAAAGAGATTGAAGAGTCATCACTGTGTATTCCACCACTGCAGTTAAAGCTATGACTGTGTGTATAGTATGCCAACCTCAAAATTATATAGGAATGTCTATAGGGTGAAAAAAATGGAGGAGAATAGATGTCCATTCTTAAAATTTATCTAGTTGGTAGCTTACAAATGAAGTGATTCTCTATAAGCCATTTTCATAAACTTTTGACTATTTTCTCATTAATTCCTCAAGAATTTGGAATATCTTTGTTTGAAAATTGTAACATTTTGCTGACTAGACAGTAACTAATTCCATTTACACCAATTTATGCAAACTCCGAAAAGATGATGATGTGAAAGTGCCGCACTCAATATGTCAGCAAATTTTGAAAATTCAGCAGTGGCCAAAGGACTGGGATAGGTCGGTTTTCATTCCAATCCCAAAGAAAGGCAATGCCAAATACTCAAACTACTGCACAATTGCACTCATCTCACATGCTAGTAACGGAGAAGGCGATGGCACCCCACTCCAGTACTCTTGCCTGGAATATCCCATGGACAGAGGAGCCTGGTGGGCTGCAGCCCATGGGGTCACTAAGAGTTGGACAAGACTGAGCAACTTCACTTTCACTTTTCAGTTTCATGCATTGGAGAAGGAAATGGCAACCCACTCCAGTGTTCTTGCCTGGAGAATCCCAGGGACAGGGGAGCCTGGTGGGCTGCCATCTATGGGTTAGCACAGAGTCGGACATGACTGAAGCGACTTAGCAGGAGCACACACTAGTAAAATAATGCTCAAAATTCTCCAAGCCAGGCTTCAGCAATACATGAACTGTGAACTTCCAGATGTTCAAGCTGGTTTTCGAAAAGGCAGAGGAACCAGATATCAAATTGCCAGCATCTGCTGGATCATTGTAAAAGCAACAAGTTCCAGAAAAACATCTATTTCTGCTTTATTGACTATGCCAAAGCCTTTGACTGTGTGGATCACAATAAACTGTGGAAAATTCTGAAATCTTGGGAATATCAGACCACCTGACCTGCCTCTTAAGAAACCTGTATGCAGGTCAGGAAGCAACAGTTAGAACTGGACATGGAACAAATGACTGGTTCCAAATAGGAAAAGGAGTACGTCAAGGCTATATATTGTCACCCTGCTTTTTTAACTTATATGCAGAGTACTCATGAAAAACTCCGGGCTGGAGGAATCACAAGCTGGAATCAAGATTGCCAAGATAAATATTAATAACCTCAGATATGCAGATGACACCAACCTTATGGCAGAAAGTGAAGAACTGAAGAGTCTCTTGATGAAAGTGAAAGAGAAGAATGAAAAAGTTGGCTTAAAGCTCAACATTCAGAAAACTAAGATCATGGCATCCAGCCCCATCACTTCATGGCAAATAGATGGGGAAACAGTGGAAACAGTGTCAGACTTTATTTTCCTGGGCTCCAAAATCACTACAGATGGTGACTGCAGCCATGAAATTAAAAAACGCTTACTCCTTGGAAGGAAAGTTATGACCAACCTAGATAGCATATTCAAAAGCAGAGACATTACTTTGCCAACAAAGGTCCATCTAGTCAAGGCTATGGTTTTTCCAGTAGTCATGTATGGATAGGAAAGTTGGACTATAAATAAAGCTGAGTGCTGAAGAATTGATGCTTTTGAACTGTGGTGTTGGAGAAGACTCTTGAGAGTCCCTTGGACTGCAAGGAGATCCAACTGGTCCATTCTAAAGGAGATCAGTCCTGGGTGTGCATTCAAAGGACTGATGTTGAAGTTGAAACTCCAATACTTTGGCTACCTGATGCAGAGAGCTGACCCATTTGAAAAGACCCTGATGCTGGGAAAGATTGGAGGCAGGAGGAGAAGGGGATGACAGAGGATGAGATGGTTGGATGGCATCATCAACTCGATGGACATGGGTTTGGGTGAACTCTGTGAGTTGGTGATGGACAGGGAGGCCTGGCGTCATGCGGTTTGTGGGGGTCACAAAGAGTCAGACCCGACTGAGCGACTGAACTGAACTGATGTAATAATACCATGCATTTGGATAAGACCTGAGATTGTTTATGCTGTTCTGCCTTCTTTTCACACAACAACCCTAAACATTACATTGACTTTCACAAAGGAGAGAAGCACATGTGGAGTCAGAATCCAAAAATTGATTCCACCTTCACTAGTGATTTAAAAGCTCAGTACTTATGATCAGCACTCTTGCATTTCTTTTATTTCATGGCCTAGGTGTAGCACTTAACTTTACCTTCTACTTTCCCTTGTCAAGCATTTATAGAATGATTAGTGTAATTTGTTTGCTGGTATTTAAATTCATTTGCCCTTCTGATTCTGTTGCTCTTGTTTGTCAAAACGTCACTCCCATTGAACTCGTATACACTTAAGTTGTGACTGCTTTGGAACCTGAAAGCTATTAGAAAGTTACACTCATCAAGCATACATGATCACCAGCTTCAACATTGTCCTTCAATCCTAGTAAGTTGATGTGGATGGTTAATTTGTAATTCTGCCAAAAGTTTTTGGAATCTTGTCTTCTCTTCTCAAACTGGAGAACCTCCTTCTCTACCCACTGCTTTACAAAACTATTTAAGTGTCAAGTTTATTTTCCTATGAACGGAAATTCAAATCTAACTGTATCTCCATTTATACTGTTTTTCCCTTATTCTAATTCAGTAGAGATATTCCACTTTCCCTCCTGCTAAAACCAGTTCCTCCCTCTTAGGCTATTGATTTTCATTCTCACTGGCCTTTTCAGAGCATACAACTTTGGCCTTTTCAGTCATTGTTTCTTATATAACTAAAATTATATCTTTAAGTTAAAAAATATTTTTAGTCGTATTGTTGAATTTACTAAAGCAGTTGAAATTGTTGACTTTTTTTTTTACAAACTTCTATATTAAAAAAATTTGTTTGTGAAGTACTATATGAAAGGCTCAATAAAATTTTAAAATAAAAGTGTTATTTTAAAGTTAACATCTAAGTTAAAAGAAACAGGTGGAAAATACCTGCTAAATTTGAACTACATCATTCAATAACAGTCTTTTTAAGATTTTTGTCAGAAAAGTTGGAAAATTCACATTTGTTCTTTCTATAATTTATCTAAGGTTGTTGTTTTCTTGGTGATTGTCTACTACTTTTTACTTTTTAACATAGAGATATACCCTTATCAAAGGAATGTAGAGGTTTATAAGTGCTGATAAGAGGAGGGGAAAGCCAAACCTCTCTTCCATTCAATCTCATTCCTTAAAGCCAATTATCTAACTTCTCATATTTTTCTTCCCAAGGTTTTCATGTAAACTGTGCTTCTTGTTTAATCAAGTTTAGAGAATAGCTGTTCACTCCCCCATATGATATACACGTTTCTTCTATCCACCCACATATTATATTTATATAATACTTTTCTGTTCTTTCCTTTTTAATTTGACCATGTGCTTAAATCCCTACTATCCTTTTAACTCTTGGAAATAATTCTTGACTTTCTATTATACAAAGTTATAGTTTTACTCCTATTTTTCCTTTACCTTTTCTATGTTACTTTTATGTCCTTTCATCTGCCACTTTTACTCTGATATTCTCTTCTGTAAATGTAACCAAGAGTTCTAAACTTTCCCATAGACTGACTGTAAAAGCTGAAAATAAGTAGATGTTAACTTCATGGGAAATAGATGGGGAAACAGTGGAAACAGTGGCAGACTTTATTTTTGGGGGCTCCAAAATCACTGTAGATGGTGATTGTAGCCATGAAATTAAAAGACTCTTACTCCTTGGAAGGAAAGTTAGGACCAACCTAGATATCATATTCAAAAGCAGAGACATTACTTTGCCAACAAAGGTCTGTCTAGTCAAGGCTATGGTTTTTCTAGTGGTCATGTATGGATGTGAGAGTTGGACTGTGGAAAGCTGAGCGCCAAAGAATTTATGCTTTTGAACTGTGGTGTTGGAGAAGACTCTTGAGAGTCCGTTGGACTGCAAGGAGATCCAACCAGTCCATTCTAAAGGAGATCAGTCCTGGGTGTTCTTTGGAAGGACTGGTTAGTGAGTTACTTAGTTCAGTCGCTCAGTCGTGTCCGACTCTGCGACCCCATGAAAGCTGAAACTCCAATACTTTGGCCATCTCATGTGAAGAGTTGACTCATTGGAAAAGACTCTGATGCTGGGAGGGATTGGGGGCAGGAAGAGAAGGGGACGACAGAGGATCAGATGGCTGGATGGCATCACTGACTCGATGGACATGAGTTTGGGTGAACTCCGGGAGATGGTGAGGGACAAGGAGGCCTGGCGTGCTGCGCTTCATGGGGTCGCAAAGAGTCAGACACGACTGAGCAACTGAACTGAACTGAACTTAACAAATGAGTAGTAGACAATTAGCATTCAGTACCGTATTGTTATAGATTTTAAAGCTATTTGTGGACACGTGTTCTCTCCTGGATGTGTTTTTCATGAGTGAACCTTTAAATTGATTATAACGAGGAAATAATATTGTGATACACTTTAAATGTTATTTCTCTTAAAATTTTGCTATACAAACACAATTCAGTTTCAATAATAGTGATGAAATATGAACATGATTCTCCACGATGCAAATGATAAATAAACCATTACTGTGGTTATGAAAGCCCGTGAAGGAGGCGGTGATGTGAGCCACGCTGCCACCTGTGTGCATGCCAGCCCTCCGCTCCTGCACTCGCCAGCAGCCGCCCAGCTGTCTCCTCTGGGACCACCAAGGAGGGGCATCCCTGGAGGCTGTGCTGCCTGCGGAGTGATGCTGGCACTGCCCAGCTGAGGGGGAACTCTGACGTCCTGGCAAGTTTGTGGCAAGGGGCTGGGTTCAAATGAAACATTCTGAACTCCCTGGGGATAAAAAAGAAAAGAAAGAAAGCCTGTGAAATGAATATGAAATGAAGTGAGCTTAGGATGAAGCCTTGAATTATTCAAATTGCAATGGAAATATAAAGAATGAAAACCCTATAAAGGATAGCGAGTAGAGATGAGCACAGTAAGAGGAAAAACAGTAATGTAGTGTCAAGGAAATCAAGGAAAATGAATACTTCAATGATAAGTGGGCATACATCTCAAGTTGGTGGACTGGGTTCCTGTATTTGTCTCCTGTCTCTATTCTGAAACCCGGTAGAAATATTCATATCATCAATGAGGAGAGGTAGCATTTCATTAACAAATGAGACACATTGACATATCTTTGGAAGGATAAGGAAGGATGTGAGTTTAAGGATTAGTCGGGCTCAGTTTCTCAGTTGTGTCCGACTCTTTGCAACCCTATGGACTGTAGTCCACCAGGCTCTTTTGTCCATGGGATTTCCCCCAACAAGAATACTGGAGGGGGTTGCCACTTCCTCCCTGGGGGGATCTTTCAGACCCAGGGATCAAACCTGCTTCTCCTGCATTGCAGGCAGATTCTTTACCACTGAGCCAACCTAGAGTAAAGTTTATGGGATCCAAAAAAAGGGCTAAAAACCATGTACCCAGTGGAAACTTAAAAAAACTCTGAAATCAAAGTTAGCTAAGGGTGGACATAAGAAATGGTGCCAAACAAAGGAGGACTTGCAGTATGTATGTTAAACATCTGTATCATCTATCAATATTGGAATCCACTGTCTTCCCTGTCCCTACATTTGATAAGACCAAAAGGCTTGTCTCAATGACATGAGTGAACTTCCCAAGGAAAGCTAAAGTTGTTAATGTGAATTGTGGCACAGAATGCAAAACCTTCTCATTTTTGTACGTGAATGTCTGCAGCCCAACACTCAGTTCCAGGCCTTCACATCAAAGCAGAACTGACTGTCGACCCACCTCTCACAGTCACCCCATCTGAAAAAGAAGCCAAGCTTACCACACTGGGAAACACACAACAGTGTCCCAGCTTCTTAGACATAGTATTTATATACATTGCTAAATGAACTCTTTCTATTAAAACTTACCGAGCTCACTGAAGGGATATAGAGTTTATATCAAATAATAGGCAAAAAAAAAAAAAAAAACAAGACATATTTAATATCATTTCTGGTGGCTCAGATGGCAAAGAATCTGCCTGGAGTGTAGAAGTCTAAGGTTCAGTCCCTGGGTAAAAAGGATATGCTGGAGAAGGGAATAGCTTCCCACTCCATTATTCTTGCCTGGAGAATGCCATGGACAGAGGAACCTGGCAGGCTACAGTTCATGGGGTCACAAAGAGTCTGATATGACTGAGCAACTAACAATTTCGTTTTCACAGAAAGGCATTCAATAGTTTGGAATTGTTCTTAATTCAAAAGACTTTTACATTACTATTTGATCTCTCTTCAAAATAGTAATTGAAGAGTGTGTTGGTAAGAAGGACATATTCCTGAATGACTTCCCAAGTAGGTGGCTTATATTAAACACTTAGTCTGAAAATAAAAATAGAATATGATCATGAATGATTCCATTTTTGCATCACAGTCAGCTGCAATTCCTGCTGGGTTTTACAAACCTCTCACTGCAGAGACAGGCATTATAATGGATATTTCTGAAAACTTGGCAAACATCTCTGCAGGGGTTTGAATATAAAAATTACCTTTAATCTGCTGTGACCATAGAGTTAGCTATAAAAATCATTTCAGAACATTGTGTTTTTGCATGTCTCAGAAAAAAAAAAGGAAGATCTTTCTAAAAATAACAGACACTATATACATAAGCAAATTATTTCCTTTTAGGTAAAAATAAAGCTTTATAAACTGTTATAAAATATATTATCTTGGCTTGGAACAAAATGTGTTTATAGATAGTTTATATGAAATGTATTCCAGACAGCAGTAGTGTGGGTTGGGGTGGGGTTGAGGAATGAAATAGTGAAAAGGGGGGTTGCATGATGGAGATGACCACTTTGACAGGCAGCTGAAGCTTGGTCCCACAGTACCAGAACCTTATGAGATGCATTCAGGATAGTCTTGTTGGCAGACATATCAATGGGCTTCCATCCCTAAAGGTGACTCCACAGGCAGTTCATTCCCATGTGTATTTACAGAATGCTCTCCAGTTGCAACTAAGTGAAACTGGTTGTGTCTCCACAGACCTGGCTGCAGTGGCACTTGCAGGGAGTAAAAATTCTGGCCAAGGTCATTTAGACATGCAAAAATGATCCAGAATATACAGGGGGAAACTTTAGAAGATAGCAAGTACATGAGTGACATGATCAGATTTTCCTCTGCTGGTGCTGTGAAAAATTATCTTCATACATTCACAAATCTGTTGCACACCTAGTGTGTGTCAGATAATTTGTTACACAGTGGGGATATAATGGAGGGCAAAACAAATGCAGTAATTGTCCGTAGGTAGCTTATAATATAACACAAGGGGCGATAGTACCCTAAGTACTGAGTATAACTGTGCATCATAGTATCTGCCTGCCCTGGTGCAGTGCTCCAAGGAGCACCCTCACAGATCATTGCATTGTAAACAAGACAGACAAATGTAGCATCAAAGGCATTTATAAGTAATACAGAATTTTGCTAATGATTTGGAGGATAATTAAGAAAGAGACAACATTCTGCAAAGCATACAAAACTTTATTAATCACCCCCCTTTAACCACTTTTCTCTTTTGACAGCCTTTTATTCATACAACTGCTGTGTCTCTCCCTTGATACGACACACTTCTGCCTCCCCTACACTATTATCTCTGGTCTTCTTTCAAGGTCTCACTATCTCTGCCTCATGTATGACAAGCTCAAACTTTAATTTCTATGGTCATTCAAGTTCTCAGCCTAGTTCTAAAGATGTTTTTTCAGTTTGTCTTATGTTTATTCAATCAACATTTTTTAATTTTATTCAATCAACATTTACAATTAATTGGTACATGTGAGGCATTGTTCTAAAAACTTTATAAGTATTAACATGAAAGGATGGAAAAAATATACAAGCAAGCATGAATTAAAAACAAAAGTTTAGATCAATCTACTGATATCATACGTGATACTAAATGTATTTCTAGGTAGAGAGAGGAACATTACGTTGTGATAATAGGTTCACTAGAGCAAAGCATCTTCCCACAATCCACAGTGTACAACACTGGGCTCCTCATGCCTCTTCTGCTCCAGATAGAATCTTCACCTATAAGGTTGAATTCCTTCCTAAGGTAGGTCTGAAGGAATTTCTTCAGACCCTTCCCCAGGGCTATAGTGGCTCCAAAGTGGTACAGAGAGGATGAAAAAAAGAAAAGAGAGAAAAATATCAATAAAAAATAGTCCTTGGGTTCTTTTGCCACCCCTCAAGTCGGATGTTACTGAAGAGAGAATAATTAAGGAAGTAGCATGGATAATGAGTTAAGATATAGTCATAATGGATGCAGAAAGAGTGTGGCCTTTATTAGAGAATTCATCAGTTGTCACAGTGGGGAGAAAAGTAAAAAGTCTGTAGATGCAGATAACCTAATATTTGGTGGTGGTAGAAACTCTGATGGCATTTAAAAAAAAAATAAACTACAGGCAAAGTCATGAGCCAAGGATGTATGTGTAGACATCAGGTTTACTTGTAGAGCAAGAATTGTGTCAATGAGAAAATTATGCACAGAATTACATGCTTACATAATTTATGAATCAACCACATTAATTTACTGCTGAATAAGGCAGGTCTTAAAAGTAGTGGAAAAATATTGAAAAATGGCATAAGCTTGAAGATTGTGGTAGGTTGCATAATGGCCCCAAGCCATCCATTTCCTAATTCCTGGAATCTTTGAATGTTACCTTATATAGTAAAGGGATTTTTGCAGATGTGGTTAAGGGTCTTAATTCAGGAACACAGAAAACTATACAAAGACCAAAGAGAAGACTGAAGCAATTTACTTTTATCACTTATTGTGTGAAATATCCATGGCTATTTTAGCAGTATATTGAAGCTGTCTTGTCCCTGCTTGCAAGAGTTGGTTGTGTGCCTCTCTTCATCTCTTGGTAGACTGAGATCAACCATAATGGGAGTAACTACAACATAAAAAATCCAAAGGCTACGTATCAGAGTTCTTACATAAGTGTGTGCTAAGTGGCTTCAGTCATGTCTGACTGTATGACCCAATGAACTGTAGCCTCCCAGGCTACTCCATCCATGGAATTCTCCAGGCAAGAATACTGGAGTGGATTGCCATATCCTTTTCCAGGGGATCTTCCCAACCCAGAGATTGAACCCATGTCTCCTTTGTCTACTGCACTTGCAAGAGGCTCTTTACCATTAGCACCAACTGAGAAGCCTATCAGAGTTCTTACCATTCTACAACCAGAGAGAACTGGTTGTTAACACTCTGCTGGTAATTCAGCACTTAAGGTCACAGTCATTGAATCAGAAATAACAACCTTTGTTGGACTAAACATCAGTTAAAATGTACCCCTGTTCCACTCCAACCTTCTGTGTTGGTTTTGCTCCAGATAAAGTACAGACGGAAGGGATCCTGTGCTACTCTCCCTTTCAAACACCTGAATTGGTTTTGCCACTCAAACAAGAGATTCAGCATAGTCATTCTTATTTCCTGATCAGCCCATTTATCCCAATAAACTATGGTAATCAGAATGGACTTGAGTATTCTTAGTTTATCTCTTTTTCTCTTCTAGATTATGTTCAGTTCAGTCCCTCAGTCATGTCCGACTTTTTGTGACCCCATGGACTGCAGCATGTCAGGCTTCCCTGTCCATCACCAAATCCCAAAGCTTACTCAAACTCACGTCCATCGAGTCGGTGATGCCATCGAACAATCTCATTCTCTGTCATCGTTTTTCCTTTCCACCTTCAATCTTTCCCAGCACCAGGGTCTTTTCCAATGAGTCAGTTCTTCGTATCAGGTGGCCAAAGTATTGGAGTTTCAGCTTCAGCATCAGTCCTTCCAATGAATATTCAGGACTGATTTCCTTCAGGATGGACTGGTTCAATCTTGCAGTCCAAGGGACTCTCAAGAGTCTTCTCTAACATCACAGTTCAAAAGCATCAATTCTTCAGTGCTCAGCTTTCTTTATAGTCCAACTCTCACATCCATACATGACTACTGGAAAAACCACAGCTTTGACCAGATGGACTTTTGGTGGAAAGGAATGTCTCTGCTTTTACATATGCTGTCTAGGTTGGTCATAACTTTTCTTCCAAGGAGAAAGTGTCTTTTAATTTCATAGCTGCAATCACCATCTGCAGTCATTTTGGAGCCCCCCAAAATAAACTATGTCACTGTTCCCATTGTTTCCCCATCTATTTGCATGAAGCGATAGGACCAGATGCCATGATCTTAGTTCTCTGAATTTTGCTTTTAAGCCAACATTGTCACTCTCCTCTTTCACTTTCATCAAGAGGCTTTCTAATTCTTCTTTGCTTTCTGCCATAAGGGAGGTGGTATCTGCATATCTGAGGTTATTTATATTTCTCCTGGCAATCTTATTTCCATCTTGTGCTTCATCCAGCCCAGCATTTCTAGTGGTGTACTCTGCCTATATGTTACATAAGCAGGGTGACAACAGTCAGTCTTGACGTATTCCTTTTACTGATTTCGAACCAATCTGTTGTTCCATGTTACATTCTAACTGGGGCTTCTTGACCTGCATACAGATTTCTCAGGAGGCAGGTCAGGTGGTCTGGTATTCCCATCTCTTTAAGAATTTTCAATAGTTTGTTGTGATCCACACAGTCAAAGGCTTTGGCATAGTCAGTAAAGCAGGAGTAGATGTTTTTCTGGAACTCTCTTGATTTTTCGAAGATCCAGTGGATGTTGGCAATTTGATCTCTGGTTCCTCTGCCTTTTGTAAATCCAGCTTGAACATCTGTAAATTCATGGTTCGCATACTATTGCAACCTGGCTTAGAGGATTTGGGGCATTACTTTGCTAACGTGTGAAATGAGCGCAATGTGCAGTAGTTTGAGCATTCTTCACATTAGCTTTCTTTGGGATAGGAATGAAAACTGACCTTTTCCAGCCCTGTGGTCACTGCTGAGTTTTCCAAATTTGCTGGCATATTGAGTGCAGCACTTTCACAGCATCATCTTTCAGGATTTGAAATAGCTCAACTGGAATTCCATCACCACCAAGAGCTTTGCTCGTAGTGATGCTTTCTAAGGCCCACTTGACTTCACATTCCAGGATGTCTGGCTCTAGGTGAATGATCACACCATCAAGATTTTCTGGGTCATGAAGATATTTTTTATATAGTTCTTCTGTGTATTCTTGTCACCTCTTCTTAATATCGTCTGATTCTGTTAGGTCCATATCATTTCTGTCCTTTATTGTGCCCATCTTTGCATGAAACATAAAGATGGTATCTCTAATTTTCTTGAAGAGATCTCTATTCTTTCCCATTCTGTTATTTTCTTCTATTTCTTTGCATTGATCACTGAGGAAGGCTTTCTTATCTCTCCTTGCTATTCTTTGGAACTCTGCATTCAAATGGGTATATCTTTCCTTTTCTCCTTTGCCTTTTGCATCTTTTCTTTTCTCAACTAGTTGTAAGCCCTCCTCAGACAACCATTTTGCCATTTTGCATTCCTTTTTTTTTGGAATGGTCTTTGATCACTGCTTCCTGTACCATGTCATAAACTTTCATCCATAGTTCTTCAGGCACTCTGTCTGTAAGATCTAATCCCCTGAATGTATTTGTCACTTCCACTGTATAATTATAAGGGATTGGATTTAGGTCATACCTGAATGGTCTGGTGGTTTTCCCTACTTTCTTCAATTTAAGTCTGAATTTGGCTATAAGAATTTGGTTATCTGAGCCACATTCAGCTCCCAGTCTTGTTTTTGCTGACTCTATAGAGCATCTCCATCTTTGGCCACAAAGAATATAATCAATCTGATTTCAGTGTTGACCATCTGGTGATGAACATGTGTAGTGTTTTCTCTTGTGTTGTTGGAAGAGGGTGTGTGCTATGATCAATGCGTTCTCTCAACAAAACTCTGTTAGCCTTTGACCTGCTTCTTTTTGTATTCCGAGGCCAAATTTTCTTGTTTCTCCAGGTATCTCTTAACTTTCTACTTTTGCATTCCAGTCCCCTATAATGAAAAGGACATCATTTTTGCTTGTTAGTTCTAGAAGGTCTTGTAGGTCTTCATAGAACTGTTCTACTTCAGCTTCTTCACCATTACTGGTTGGGGTGTAGACTTGGATTACTGTGATATTGAATGGTTTGCCTTGGAAACAAACAGAGATCATTCTGTCATTTTTGAGATTGCACCCAAGTACTGCATTTCAGATTCTTTTGTTGACTATGATGGCTACTCCATTTCTTCTAAGTGATTCTTGCCCACAGTGGTAGATACAATGGTCATCTGAGTTAAATTCACCCATTCTAGTCCATTTTAGTTTGCTGCTTCCTAAAATGTCAATGTTCAGTCTTGCCATCTCCTGTTTGACCACTTCCAATTTGCCTTGAATCGTGGGCCTAACATTTCAGGTTCCTATGCAATATTGCTCTTTACAGCATTGGATTTTACTTCCATCACCAGTCACATCCACAACTGGGTTTTGTTTTTTCTTTGGCTCCATCCCTTCATTCTTTCTGGAGTTATTTCTCCACTGATTTCCAGTAGCATATTGGGCACCTACCAACCAGGGGAATTCATGATTCTGTGTCCTATCTTTCTTCCTTGTCATACTTTTCATGGAATTCTCAAGGCAAGAATACTGCAGTGGTTTGCCATTCCTTTCTCCAGTGGACCCCCTTTTGTCAGAACTCTTCACCATGACCTGTCCATCTTGAGTGGTCCTACAAGGCATGGCTCATAGTTTCACTGAGTTAGACAAGGCTGTGTTCCCTGTGATCAGATTGGTTAAGTTTCTGTGATTGTGGTTTTCATTCTGTTTGCCCTCTGATGGAGAAGGAGAAGAAACTTATGGAAGCTTCCTGATGGGAGAGACTGACTGAGGGGGAAACAGGGTCTTGTTCTGATGGGCGGGGGCCATGCTCAGTAAATCTTTAATCCAATTTTCTGTCGATGGGTGTGCCTGTGTTCCCTCCCTTTTTTTTGACCTGAGGCCAAATCATGGTGGAGGTAATGAAGATAATGGTGACCTCCTTCAAAAGGTTCTATTCAAGCACTGCCGCACTCAGTGCCCCCGACTCTGCAGCAGGCCACCGCTGACCCATGTCTCTGCCAGAGACTCTTGGACATTCATGAGCAAGTCTGGGTCAGTCTCTTGTGGGGTCACAATTCCTTTCTCCTGGATCCTGGTGTGCACAAGGTTTTGGTTTTGCCCTCGCAGCGTCTGTTTCCCAGTCCTGTGTAAGTTCTAGAGGCTCTGTGGTGGGGTTAATGGCAACCTCCCCCAACAGGGCTTATGCCATACCCAAGTCTGCTGCACCCAGAGCCCCTTCTCCTGCAGCAGCCACTGCTGTCCTGTACCTCTGCAGGAGACACTGAGACATTTTTTGCTCAGTCTCTGTGGGGTATCTGGGTCCTGGTGCACACAAGATTTGTTTGAGCCCTCCTAGCATCTCTGGATGGTATGGGGTTTGATTCTAAATGCGATTTCGCCCCTCCTACCATCTTTCTGGGGCTTCTCCTTTGCCCTTGGACGTAGGGTATCTTTACTTCCCTGATAGCTCTGTTGGTAAAGAATCCTCCTGCAAAGCAGGAGACCCCTGTTCAATTCCTAGGTTAGGAAGATCCGCTGGAGGAGGCATAGGCTACCCACTCCAGTATTCTTGGGCTTCCCTTGTGACTCAGTTGGTAAAGAATCTGCCTGCAATGCAGAAGACCTGGGTTCGATCCCTGGGTTGGGAAGATCCCCTGGAGAAGGGAAAGGCTATACCCGCTCCAGTATACCAGGCTGTACATACTAGTACTAGATTCTGTACTGGGTATTAAATGTTTTACCCTAAACCCAGGAGACTTTTTCTTCTTCTAATCCTTTTTTCAGAGTTTTAAACTTATGGATAGTTTCAAGGAACTTGGAAACTTGTGACCAGAGCACTCTTACTGGAGGATATTTATTTATTTTAAAGAAGCTGAATAGTATTAAGTTTTTATGTCAAGTTCTGCAGGAATATAAGATACTAATTTGGCTTTCATTAATCCTTTATTTATTTTTCTATATCTCTGTCTGGAAAGGTTATTATCTTGATATGCTATAAGTTAACTAAAACCATCAAGAATCATTGGGTGATTTCTGAATAATTTTCTCAGATGTCCTTGCCAGTCAGTCATTGCATACAATTAAATTTATCCTCAAGCAGATTTATGAAAACAATTTGAACTTCTATCAATGGAAACAAAAAATTGTATCAAAGAAAATAATGTGCATTTTTTATTAAATCCTTTAATATGTCTTAGAAACTTTGAAGAATTATTTAATAAGTGCTTACAAATAATAAGATAAATTGCTTAAATACGAATCTAATTTAGACTTTTTCTGGTTGCCTATATGTAAACTTGATACTGTCATTTAGGAATTAAAAGTCCAAAGGATGTAAACTTCTGATAACTGGCATCATAATGGTGAATATAGCATTCTTAACATAAGTAAAGAACTAAGAACTTTGAGTTAGTCTTTGAATGGAAAATGTAATTCACTACCTTTAATCTGACTTCCTTTTCTATTATCAGACTAGTCTACTCACTGTCTCCATGCTATATTTCCTCATGCTGCTGCTGCTAAGTCACTTCAGTCATGTCCGACTCTGTGCAACCCCATAGACGGCAGCCCACCAGGCTCCCCTGTCCCTGGGATTCTCCAGGCAAGAACACTGGAGTGGGTTGCCATTTCCTTCTCCAATGCATGAAAGTGAAAAGTGAAAGTGAAGTCGCTCAGTCATGTCCAACCCTTAGCGACCCCACAGACTGCAGCCTACCATGCTCCTCCGTCCATGGGACTTTCCAGGCAAGAGTACTGGAGTGGGGTGCCATTGCCTTCTCCGATATTTCCTCATAGTCTCCTTATAAATGTATCTCATAGTCTGCAATCTGGCACTGAACCTCAACAAACCACTCAAGGTGTTTTCTCAAAATTTGTCAAGTTTCTGTTTGTTAGACACACCAGATTTTTCTCAGTCTTCATCATTCTTGACCTATAAAAATCAGTTTAAGTCTGAAAATATTTTCTTTCTTTTCTTTTTTTTTTCAATTTACCTGGCTGCAGATGTTCCTGTGGGCTTCCTTGGTGTCTCACCATAAAGAATCAGCCTGCAATGCAGGAGACACGGGAGATGTGGGTTCAATCCCTGGGTTGGGAAGATCCTCTGGAGAAGGAAATGGCAACCTACTCCAGTGTTCTTGCCTGGCAAATCCCATGGACAGAGGAGCCTAGTTGGCCACAGTCCATGGGGTTACAAAGAATCAGACATGACTGAAGTGACTAAGCACAGCATACACAGATGCTCTTGAACAGGTTCATCTGTACTTTTCACTGTGTCTCTTCAATCTACTCCCTAAATCAATCATTCCATTTACCTACTGGTCTGGATATGTATTTACCCATTTGTCTGGCTTGTTTACACTTGGGATGTTTTTCCTGAAGGACTTAAGGAGGCTTATCATTCCAAGTGGGGTGTTTCCTCAGGATTCTACTCCTATGCCCCATCTATATTTCTAAATATTCATCTTTATTGGGCACTTCTATTTCTTTTTTCAGTTTAAAATTTCCTACAAACCAACTTCTTCAACTGATATCTGTTGTTAGAGATCACTTTTCTTCTAAAACACATAATGCGCATATTTCTGGATCAATCAGAATGCTTCTAATCTCATGTTTCATTGTTGTTTAGTCTCTAAGCCATGTCCTACTCTTTTGCCACCCATGGACTACAGCCGATCAGGCTCCTCTGTCCACCAGATTTCCCAGGAAAGAATACTGGAGTGAGTTGTCATTTCCTTCTCCAGTGGAACCTTCTGACCCATTGCAGGTGGATTCTTTATCAAGGAAGCCTGCCCATTTTCATGACTTCATACATATTCCATAGGTTTGGTAAGCCCTGTGAAATCTATTGCAATTTGAAATTCTGCAATTTCATTCTTCTTTGCACTTCTAATTACAACAATCTTTGCCTCTTGCCTAGATCAGTGGATTTCAAATACCGTTTTCTGAAGTTCAGAGTAGGTGAATAATTTTCTTATTCAAAATTCACTTTCCAGAGTATGTCTATGTTCTAGGCTATAGAAGATAAAAATGATCTCAGGTACAATACCAGTGAACTAGCTATAACACCACCTATTTTACTATCACTCAAGGAAGCTAACAGAAAACAAGTTCATAAGAGTGGCATCATTAAAGAGAATTAAACTAGAATGTATTTTTTTTAATTTTGTTTAAAGTAAATCAGTCACAAAGCCAGTTTTGATTTTCCACCTACTTTATGATGGAACAAGAAACTTAACCTGCATGTGCTTCTATTTATTCATCTGAACAAAGGGATAGTATGGATATTTGTCTCCTGGGGTTATTGTGAGTATTAAATGCATTAATAAACACAAATCAATTAGAACAATGCCTGATATATAGTGAGCTTTAGTAAAAATTAGCTATTCACACAGTATTTATAACACAAGTGTCACTGCATTTAACTAGTGTGTGGGTAATTACAGTAAGAAACTACTTTCCTAGACTATTACTATATTGTTTGTTGCTTCTGCTGTTATGTGCTGTGTAAATGCAAACTCCTCTGTTCAGAATTGAGGTTTTAATAGAGGTTGGGGTGAGGAGTAGTAGCACTGGAAGAAGTTGTATATTCCATCACTTGTCTTCACTGATATTATCCAATCAAAAAATACTGCAGAATTTTCTGACTCAATTCCTTCTCTTTTGGTTCTCTCTTCTGAGATACTAACTCTACTTTAATTCCTAACTCTGCTGCAAATGTTTGAATGACTTGCTTAAAATCACACAGCTTGTTCATTACAATAAAGAGAATAAAGTCTACCATATAATAAGTATGGTTTGGATTTTATTGTAAAAGCATTTTCTGTTTGTCCATATTGAAATCCATCTGCCACATTCATAATACCCACCCACAACTTTATGACATTGTCATGCAAATTGTATTTGTCAGCTCGATATTTCACTATCCAGTAGAGCTCAGTGTCATCTAAAAATTTGGAGATTTTATTATTTCCACAGTAGAATACTTCTTATACTAAGATAATTTACGAAATTATCAACAAATTGCAGGTCCAAGTCACCCCCATAGGACTATTCCACTTTGGCAACATGTTGCTTCCTCTACTTAAGGTATTTCACAACAAAATATTTTTCCTTCATGTTATTTCTATTCACTATCTAATTTCAAATAACATTTTTCATTAAAATTATCAAAAGCTTTTGAAAATCTATAAAATTACATTTAATAGACAAGCGTTTAATACTGTGATCCTTAAACACTTGAATGAGAATAGTCTAGGGTGCATGTAAAAAACAGAATTATTGTCTACACTGAAGAGCTACTCAGAGTGGTCCTGAAAACCAGAGTTTTTAACTCCAAAAAATGTAGGGAAAATACATGATCAATCCAAAATTCTTTGTCAAGATGCAAGGAGTATTTCTGCTCCCCTCCCTCCCCTAAGAACCCCAGTAACCCTCTCCCAAGTGAAGCTGCTAGGAATAATTAAAGACAAATGGTCTCTCTCCCTAAGATGTAAAAACACTTCCTTTCTCAGGTCCAGTGAGTCATAAGGCCCTCCCAGAACCATAGTCAGCTATTAGACCATGCAGTATCTTTAAGAATCAAGACTGGAGCCACCATCATGAATAACACAGTGAATATACATACCAGGAAGTTAATGGTCAACAGACTACTTCAGTGGAAAAAATGGTCATTGATGTCCTTCACCCTGGAAAGGCAACAATACCTAAGCCAAAAATTTTGGAAAAACCAGCCAAAATGTACAAGATCACACCAGATGTCATTTTTGGTTTTGGATTCAGAACTCGTTTTGGTGGGAGCAGGACAGCTGGCTTTGAAATGATTTGCAGTTCCTTGAATTACATGAGGAAGATTGAGCCCAAACACAGGTTTGTAAGACATGGCCTGTTTGAGGACAAGACCTCAAGACAACATCAAAAGGAATGTAAAAACAGATTGAAGAAAGTCAGAGGGGCTACAAAGGTCAACGAGAATGCTGACAAAAAGGAGTATAGATTCTACAGTGCCTATGTCTGTGGTGATGAAAGAGGTAGTTTAAGATCTTATATGCAAGTTTAGATTGTGAAATTTAGATCAATATGCTGCTTTTAGTGGAGTATCCTCATAAATGAGTTGCCATGGGTGCCATAAGCGTATTCACTTTATATAGACAATCTTCCTAGCAGTTTCTAGGTGGCTCAGTGGTAGAGAATCCACTTGTCTATACAGGAGATGCAGGAGACATGGGTTCATTTCTTGGGTTGGGAGGATCATGTGGAGAAGGAAATAGCAATCCAATACAGTATTCTTGCATAAAGAATCCTGTGGACAGAGAAGCCTGGTGGATTATAGTCCATGGGGACCCAAAGAATAGGATACAACTGAGTGACTGAGCACACACGCATGCCTAGTACTAACAAGATTCCTATTTTCCTACGCTTGTCATTTTTCCTTCTTTTACCTTGCACTGCTGTTCTTAATATGATCTATCTGATTTTTCTCTGAGCATCAAATAAAGTATTTAAGAATAACCTTAAGTCTCCCTATGAATCATTTTAAATGATTTCCTTTCATTTTTTTCCCTCCTGAACTAATTCTCACATTTTGTCTCAGTTAATTTGTCTAAAATTGAGTAACTCTATGGTGGATATTTTAAGGTTTCCCTTATCCTTCAAGGTGATTGAATTTACATCCTTATTTGTATCTTTATTGAATTTTATTATTATTTTCTTATCATTTTTATTCTCCAGTGCTAAAAATCACATCCAGGTTATTGAGTGCTCTAAAACTACTGCTTCTGGAAAGTCATTTGTAATATTTATAAATGTTTCTTCCATAGTTCACCCCAATGAGATATTGGGAAATTTATCATAAAATAAGACTGATTTTTTAAAAAAGAAAACCACATACTGAAACTCATATATTCAAATGAGTACTGTGTTCTTTAAAGTAGAAATACTGGGAAGAAATGTACTTACACCAATATAATCTTGCCTTTATACAGAATATTTTAAAGCTGAATAATTCTTTTTGCTATTTTATAACCCTTGTCTCTTGGTGCTGTGGAAGGGAGATAGCAGCTGCATAAGTGGAAGGTTTGAAAATGATTAGCGACCTCGTATGCATCAGGCACCTTGCTGAAAGCATCTCATACGTTCTCTTATTGAGTCCTCACAACAAAACAGCATTTGAGTTTATCTTTCTTTCACTGTTAAAAAATCTGCCATACAGAAAGAGGCAGCAAGTCCTCTTAACCTTATAAGTGTGTGACTCTAAAATGTATCCTGCTAAATGTTATACTTTATTGCTCAGTGATCACCTGGTTAAGGGACTCTCCCAAGGTCATAGTGTTTTCCCCCGGTGTCTTTATGCTTCCCTTATGATCTCAATGCCAAACTGGGGTCTTAGATTACTTCATCAATACTACCTGAAATAAAATTTAAAGAGTATGGTTAGAGATGATCATCCATATGAGTAGCCTACCTATCATTGCAGCAGTCTGCTTCTTTCCAATTTCATCCCTGTAGATGATGTGAAGATTTTTTTCTCCGTTCATCAAGTTTATGAAATTAGATAGCAAGAATGGAGTAACCCATTTAAGTAAAATTGGGGTTATGCACATCTTTGGGAGTGACAGAATTCATCTATAGAGAATCTAAAGGTTGCCCGCTATATTGTGTGTTAATTATCTGTCAAAATATCTGTCAAGAGAATACATAGCCTAATTTTCTTAATAATTAGTAGGTTTTTCCTAATATTATAGCACACTCTTTTCTTTAATGGTAAGTTCTTTTTCAAATTTCACAGTGTTAAAAAAATAACTACAAAGGAAAAGAAAATTAAAATTGCACCAAATCCAGGATTTTAAAAATATCTGTGTCACTGGTTTAATAAATAAAGCCAACATAAAGAATTATTTTACTGTCATCCTGACAACTCGATGATCAATATATATAGTACAAATTTTATAGATAGCCAACGTGAGAATTAGTCCTATGCATCACAAGTAGTATCTATGTGTCACCACTGTCACAGGTTCTTTTGATTTTGCTTTTGTTTAAATAAAAGACATGTCCTCAAGTAGTTTTCAGAGCATTTGAAATTCATAAGTGAGTGCAAGCAGAAAACAAGTTACAAAAAATTTAAAAAAAGAAAACATTGGGAACAATTTTGAGGATCTAACCTCAGAAATGGATTCTCAGATAGATCTGGTCAAACACAGACCCACTATCTACAACTTTATACTTGTGCCATAATACTTAAACCACTTCAGCTAAATTTTACTAAACAAACAATCATTTAAGTGAATAAGAAATCTGTTTTAAAAAAATCAGATGCCACAGAGAAAATCAGAGATCAGTCCTTTTTGCTTTTTTATATACTGGCTAAGTCATATAATTTTGCTTTTAATATCTTCCTGAGATAACTTCCCAGGAAAAAATGAGTAGGGATTATTTGGGAAGAGAGCTGGATAGGATGTGAAGGATAACAGAAGGGAATTTGGCATCACTTTAAAAAATGGGGTCAGACAGACAGCTATTGAGGCAGACTTAATTATTTTGTATTCCCAAATCTGCCTCATTTTAATTGTGACTTATCCTTGCTAAACCTTGGTTTCTTGATTCATACAACAGCTTTGAGATTGTTGTTAAGAATAAAATAATTATGTACCTAAAAAATCTGGCACACTATTTTTTTGTTTTTTGTTTGTTTCTCTTTTTTTTTTTTTTTCCCGGTGTTGAGGATTCAAGAAGAATAACATATCCTCTGATCCTCAAAGGACTCATGATCTAAAAGGAAAGATAGACAAGGCTATGGTTCTATTAAAAGAAGTCACATCACCATTTGCAAAAAGTAAAATTAAGAGACATATGATTTTATGTCAGAGGCACCAAGGGGACAGGCCCTACCTCCACAGAGCCTTCAGGAGCGTTGGCAGAGTGGAGCTGATATTGCTGAAAAAGAATAGGAATTTGTCAAAGACTCCAGTGCTGGGTTGGCATCGTATAAAGCATACCCAAAAGAACTAGATAAGAAAGGCAAATAAAAAGGGTAAATAAAAAAGCTTTATTTTTTTTTAAAAGCAAAATCATTACTCACTTTCAATTTTTTCCTGTCTGAGGCTGGCTGTGCCTCTATGAAAAAGCATGTGCAGGGAGGAGAGATATTTTATTTTCTAGTGTTATTTTTGTTGTAGTCTAAATTTATTTAGATCACATCTTATGAACTAGGTAGTGTTTTGTGAGTTATATAGCAACCACATTGTTACGGTCTCCTATGGAAAAATATCTTTGTTTCCAAAGTGCTGATTTATGGCAGAACATATGGAATACAATTCATTCATTACTTAGCATTATGGAGAAAAACATAGACTCTGGAGCTGGATGTCATGAATTCATATCCTGACTGTGGCATTTAATAGCCATGGCTTTGGAAAATTTTTCAAACTTTCTAATTCAGTTTCCTCAGAAGTAAAAAGAGCATAATTATTGGACCAATTCAAAGTGTTGTAAGGATCAGAATTGATACATCTAAAAGATTCAGAAAGGTACCTCATGTATAGTAAACCCCATATATGGAGTGGATGTTATTTTCATTGCTATATTATCATTATACATTTGTATATTAGCATTATACTTTTAACAGTAATTAGTGCATGACCTTAAAGTCATACTAAGCCTCTAATTGTAGCTTTAAGTTTTAACTTATATATACAACTTAGGAAATCTTCTATAAAGTGACAAAAATCTTTCACAAATTAAATTATTGAAAATATAAAAAGTAATAATGCAACTGAAGCGAGTGAAAGTTGCTCGGTTGCGTCCAACTCTTTGTGAGGCCATGGGCTTCACAGTCCATGGAATTCTCCAGGCCAGAATACTGGAGTGGGTAGCCTTTCCCTTCTCCAGCGGATCTTCCTGACCTGGAAATCGAACAGGAGTCTCCTGCATTGGAGGCGGATTCTTTAACAACTGAGCTTTCAGAGAAGCTAATAATAACACAACTATTGTACTATGTATATATATGTATATACAGTTCTGATAGTACATTGTACTATGTACTATATTATATATATGTATTAGAAATATATATACTTCTAATAATACAACTAGAAGTCAGAAAAAGCAGAATCTTACAGATCATAGTTGCAGCTATCATTAATTGCTTACTCCCCCAAATCTTGATTTTCTAAACCTTTTTCAGCCTGTGAAAAAGGAGGTTAGTCAAATTGGGATAAGATGATATATAAATTTAAAAAATAAAAATAAAATAAAATCTCCAAAGACTTTTCGGTGTTAGAGATGCAACATTTGTATAGTCACTGTGTTTGCAGAAAACAGTTAGATACAGGTATAGTCCTACTTCTGGTTCTCTTCTAAAGTGTTTGCTGTTGCTGCTGCTGCTAAGGTGCTTCAGTCGTGTCCAGCTCTGTGCAACCCCATAGACAGCAGCCCACCAGGCTCCCCCGTCCCTGGGATTCTCCAGGCAAGAACACTGGAGTGGGTTGCCATTTCTTTCTCCAATGCATGAAAGTGAAAAGTGAAAAGTGAAAGTGAAGTCGCTCTGTCCTGCCCGACTCTTAGCAACCCCATGGACTGCAGCCTTCCAGGCTCCTCCGTCCATGGGATTTTCCAGGCAAGAGTACTGGAGTGGGGTGCCATTGCCTTCTCCCTTCTGAAGTCATAATAGAAATGGGATATTGTTAGAGATAGGACAATTTGCAAAACAATATCCCATTTCTATTATGAATCCTCTTCTGACTCACACACTTCTTTTGCAAAAGGAGGAAAAGTGTATCTTTTACAGTCCATTGAATACTAATTTCTGTTGCTTTTTAATGTGAATAGCTACATTCAATAACTATATTTGATGGTCAAAAAAAATTTTTTGTACTCTACTTTGGTTTAATTCTAGATAATATGTTCAACAAAAAACAGTCATAAGGAAACTTATTAATGTTGCTCTAGGCAAACAGGTTATTATGTCAAAAGAAAGGCATGAAAACTCAAACAGTTGTGATTTATTAATCATTTTAATAGTGTATCATTAAGATAGAATCACTTTTCATCAGTGTTAAAAACCTAATATAAAACTCTTTAGTGAACTGACTAACAGTCCTACAACAATGTAATGCATTTATCATTTTACAATATTATATCTTCTCTGTCATATACACACTTGCAATTCAGTCGCTCAGTGTGTCTGACTCTTTGCAACACCATGGACTGCAGCATTCTAGGTGTCCATGTCCTTCACCATCTCCTGGAGCTTGCTCAAACTCATGTCGATCAAGTCGGTGATTCCATCCAACCATCTTTTCCTCTGTCATTCCTTTCTCCTCCTGCCTTCAATCTTACTCAGCATCAGTGTCTTTTCCAAAGAGTCAAGTTTTTCGTATCAGGTAGCTAGAGTATTGGAGCTTCATCATCAGTCCTTCCAATGAATATTCAGGACTGATTTCCCTTACTATGTATTGGTTTGATCTCCTTGCAGTCCAAAAGACTCTCAAGAGTCTTCTCTAACACCACAGTTCAAAAGCATCAATTTTTTGACGCTCAGCTTTCTTTATGGTAAAACTCTCACAACCATGCATGACTACTGGAAAAACCATAGCTTTGACTATACGGGCCTTTGAGGCAAAGTAATGTCTCTGCTTTCTAATACACAGATGATGTTGGTCATAGCTTTTATCCAAGGAGCAAGCGTCTTTTAATTTCATGGCTGCAGTTATAATCTGCAGTGATTTTGGAGCCCAAGAAAATAAAGTCTGACACTCTTTCCATTGTTTCCCCATCTATTTGCCATGAAGTGATGGGACCAAATACCATGATCTTCATTTTTAGAATGTAGAGTTTTAAGCCAGCTTTTTCACTCTCCTCAAGAGGCTCTTTAGTTCCTCTTTGCTTTCTGTTATAAGGGTGGTGTCATCATCATGTCTGATGTTACTGATATTTCTCCTGGCATTGATTCCAGCTTGTGGTTCATTCAGCCTGGCATTTCGCATGATGTACTCTGCATATAATTTAAATAAGCAAGGTGACAACATACAGCCTCAGCCTATTCCTTTCCCAATTTGAAACCAGTCTGTTGTTCATGTCCAATTCTAACTGTTGCTTCTTGACCTGAATACAAATTTCTCTGGAGGCAACTAAGGTGGTCTGGTATTCCCATCTCGTTTCTTGTGATCCACACCTGAAAGGTTTAGATAGTTGATGAAGCAGAAGCAAATGTTTTTTTCTGGCATGCTCTTGTTTTTTCTATGATCCAGCAGATGTTGGTACCACATGGATCACGTTATTTCAGAACTCTCCACCATGACCTGTCCATCTTGGGTGGCCCATCTTGGGATGGCTTATAGTTTCATTGAGTTAGACAAGGCTGTGATCTGTGTAATCAGTCTGTTCAGTTTTATGTGATTGCGGATTTCTTTCTGTCTGGCCTATGATGGATAAGAATAAGAGACTTGTGGAGTCTTCCTAATGGGAGTTATAGGATATGGGACAAACTGAGACTTTCTCTGATGGGTGGGGCCATGCTCAGTTCAGTTCACTTCACTTCAGTCACTCAGTTGTGTCCAACTCTTTGCGACCCCATGGACTGCAGCACGTCAGGCTTCACTCTCCATCACCAACTCCAGAAGCTTGTTCAAACTCATGTTCATTGAGTTGGTGATGCCATCCAACCATCTGATCCTCTGTCATCTCCTTCTCCTCCAGCCTTCAATCTTTCCCAGCATCAGGGTCTTTTCAAATGAGTCAGTTCTTTGCATCAGGTGGCCAAAATATTGGAGTTTCAGCTTCAGCATCAGTCCTTCCAATGAATATTCAGAACTGATTTCCTTTAGGATGGACTGGTTGGATCTTTTGCAGTCCAAGGGACTCTCAAGAGTCTTCTCCAACACCACAGCTCAAAAGCATAATTCTTCCATGCTCAGCTTTCTTTACAGTCCAAATTTCACATCCATATGTGACTACTGGAAAAACCACAGCTTTGACTAGATGAACCTTTGTTGGCAAAAATGTCTCTGTTTTTTTAATATGCCGTCTAGATTGGTCATAGCTTTTCTTCCAAGGAGCAAGCATCTTTTAATTTCATGGCTGCAGTTATAATCTGCAGTGATTTTGGATCCCAAGAAAATAAAGTCTGTCACTGTTTCCACTGTTTCCCCATCTATTTGCCATGAAGTAATGGGACCAGATGCCATGATGTTAGTTTTCTGAGTGTTGAGTTTTAAGCCAACTATTTCACTCCCCTCTTTCCAATTCAAGAAGCTCTTTAGTTTTTCTTTGCTTTTTGCCATAAGGGTGGTGTCATCTGCATATCTGAGATTATTGATATTTCTCCCACCATCTTGATTCCCTGTGCTTCATCCAGGCTGGCATTTCACATATATTACTTGCAAAAAAAGTTAAATAAGCAGTGTGACAATATATAGCCTTGACGTACTCCTTTCCTGATTTGGAACCATTCTGTTGTTCTGTGTCCAGTTCTAATTGTTGCTTCTTGACCTGCATTCAGATTTCTCAGGAGGCAGGTCTGGTGGTCTGCTATTCCCATCTCTAAAGAATTTTCCGTAGTTTGTTGTGATCCACACAGTCAAAGGTTTTGGCATAGTCAATAAAGCAGAAATAGATGTTTTCCTAGAACTCTCTTTCTTTTTTAATGATCCAGTGGATGTTGGCAATTTGATCTCTGAAATTTATGGACTATGGAAGAAACTTATGGATTTGAAATCCAGGCTGACACAAAGCATGACATGTAGCCAGACAGAAGTTAATCAATTTATGTTCGAGCACTACAGGTACAAAAAAAGGTAAATTTCATTTTCTCATTGCTAGTAACCACAATGACATGAGGGATAGAAAGAAGTAAATGTCATTAAAATGCAATCAGATAGGCACTAAAAAGTTGTTTGAACTATGTACTCTGAAAACAAAGAATATATTAAGAATAATTCTTCTGAAGATGGGGAGTTGATACTTGAGTATGATTTTGAAAGCTGAATGAAAGTTTATTAAATAGAGGAAAAGATTAAAAGAATTACAGAGGAGCAGAAGCAGGTGGCTGTAAAGTGGCATGGTTAGTTTGGGAAGTGGAGAAAAGTGCTGTGTGATTACAGTGTGAGATTTGTGAGCAGTTACTAAATATAACATTAAACAGAGTGATAAGGTCCAGACTGTGAAGGGTTTTGAATGCAGTGCCATGGGGTTCAGTTTTATTTTATTTTATTTTTCAGTTTTATTTTAAATATATCATTCTGAAATGAGTGTTGTTAAGCAGGAAATTGACATTTTCAAAGTTGTTTTTTTGTTGCTCTTTTTTATTTATTTTCTTGTTTACCTTCAAGACAACAATGCTAGTAGTAGTAGAAAAGACAAAGTAACAGATTCAAATGTTGATCTGGGGTCTTGGATAGCTTTTGGAGAAAGGGATGGATATACAGTATACTCCAACTCTATTCTTCCATTGAATGAAAGTCAAATGAATATGGTAGGGGGAAAATGCAGTTTTCTTTTTGACAGAGTGAGGAGTTAAAACAGCTATAACAAAATATGTTTGCTTATATTCACTTGGGAGTTTTAAGAACAAGTTACAAAGACAGAAAGACAGACTAAAGGAGAATTAGGAGTAGAATTGGTCTAGTAAGAGAGTTTACTGAATTTCAGTGATGATGGTTTTGATCAATAAGATACTTGGAATAGCTGTACACAAATAACTGTGGTACAAAAGAGAGAACATAATTAGTAACGTAAGAAATAAAACCATGCTGCTGCTACTGCTGCTAAGTCACTTCAGTCATGTCCGACTCTGTGTGACCCCAATGACGGCAGCCCACCAGGCTCCCCCGTCCCTGGGATTCTCCAGGCAAGAACACTGGAGTGGGTTGCCATTTCCCTCTCCAATGCATGAAAGTGAAAAGTGAAAGGGAAGTCGCTCAGTCATGTCCAACCCTCAGTGACCCCATGGACTGCAGCCTACCAGGCTCCTCCATCCATGGGATTTTCCAGGCAAGAGTACTGGAGTGGGATGCCATTGCCTTCTCCAAATAAAACCATGGTAACCCAGAATTACAAGACAGAATTTCTTGCTGGAGGATTTACACAAGTTTTCTGGGTTTTGTTTTCACTGGGAAAGGGAGTGTTTTTAAGTGTCCTTTCTCTTCCTCCTCCTCATCCCTCTCTTTCTCTTCCATCTTTTTTTTTTTCTCTTCTCCTTTTTCTTCCTCCTCTTCTTCTTCTTCTTTTGATGAGACAAAATTTGAAATGAAGTTTATTGATAAACTAAATTTTAGATAAGGACAAACAGCATGTAAAAAGGATCACCATCAGTTGAGGAATTAATTATATTCTGAAAATATAAAGCATTTCTGTTATATAAAATATTGAATTCATGAAGGGGAAGAGTGAGAGTAAATTTGGAAACATAACTTAGGACTAGAACATTGAAGTCTATGAGTGGAAAACTACAAAATGTAGACAATAAATAAAAAGGAAGGATCCACAGCAAGCTTTTCAGCAGTTGCAGTAAACTCTAAAGCAGTAATCACACTTCTTCCTAGTCAGTCTTCCTCATTTACAGAAGGTGTTCTATTCCATCTTGGCGTCATCAATATTTACATCAATGATCCTTTCAGAGTCCTGATCTCTCAGTGTCTTGACCTGCTTGCTTCCCATGAATTTGTACTCCATCCCATCTTAGCTATTACAAAGGTAATAACCTGAATTTTGTGATTACCATTCTGCCTTCATCAAAATCTCAATTTTAAGTAAATAGCTATTTGCCCGTGGCTTCCTTTCTGTCCAAATAATTCTGTTTATCTCTGTTCACTCAAACAAGTTTTCAATCCCTCAGGCTCTCCAAGCTTTGATCAACCAACTGTTTTACTGTCTGTTGCACCTTCATGGACTCAAGTGCCTTCCTTTTCTAGCTTAGATTACAGTCACCCTTTAACACATTTTCCTTATACACTCTTTTTTTTTTTAATTAATTTATTTATTTTAATTTGAGGCTAACTACTTTACAATATCATGGTTGTATATGCCATACATCGACATGAATCAGCCGTAGGTATACATGTGTCCCCCATCCTGAACCCCCCTCCCACATCCCTCCCTATCCTATCTCTCAGAGTCATCCCAGTGCACTGTCTTTGAGTATCCTGTTTCATGCATCGAACTTGGACTGGTCATCTATTTCACATATGGTAATATACATGTTTCAATGCTATTCTTTCAAAACATCCCACCCTCACCCTCTCCCACAGAGTCCAAAAGTCTATTCTTTATATCTGTCTCTCTTTTGCTGTCTTGCATATAGAGTCATCACTACCATCTTTCTAAATTCCATATATATGTGTTAATACACTGTACTGGGATTTTTCTTTCTGACTTACTTCGCTCTAGTTTCATCCACCTCATTAGAATGGATTCAAATGCATGCTTTTTAATAGCTGAGTAATATTCCATTGTGTCTATTACCACAGCTTTCTTATCCATTCATCTGCTGACGGACATCTAGGTTGACTCCATTTCCTAGCTATTGCAAACAGTGCTGTGATGAACATTGGGGTACATGTATCTCTTTCAATTATGGTTTCCTTGGTGTGTATGCCCAGTCATGGGATTGCTGGGTTCTATGGCAGTTTTATTTCTAGTTTTTTAAGGACTCTCCACACTTTTCTCCACAGTGGCTGTGGAGATAAGTAAATAAACATTTATTGTTTGTAGACTTTTTGATAGCAGCCATTCTGACTGGTATGAGATGGTACCTCATTTTGTGTGTGTGTGTGTGTGTTTTAGAATTATTATTATTTTTAAATATAAATTTATTTATTTTAATTGGAGGTTAATTACTTTACAATATTGTATTGGTTTTGCCATACATCAACATGAATCCGCCACAGGTATACAGGTGTTCCCCATCCAGAACCCCCCTCCCTCCTCCTGCCCCATACCATCTCTCTGGGACGTCTCAGTGCACCAGCCCCAAGCATCCAGTATCGTGCATAGAGCCTGGACTGGTGATTCATTTCATATATGACATTATACAAGTTTCAATGCCATTCTCCCAAATCATCCCACCCTCTCCCTCTCCCACAGAGCCCAAAACACTGTTCTATACATCTGTGTCTCTTTGGCTGTCTTGCATACAGGGTCATTGTTACCATCTTTCTAAACTCCATATATATGCATTAGTATACTGTATTGGTGTTTTTCTTTCTGGTTTACTTCACTCTGTATAATAGGCTCCAGTTTCATCCACCTCATTAGAACTGATTCAAATGTGTTCTTTTTAATGGCTGCATAATACTCCACTGTGTATATGTACCACAGCTTTCTCATTGTGGTTTTGATTTCCATTTCTCTGATAATGAGTGATGATGAGCACCTTTTTGTGTGCTTGGTAGCCATCAGTATGTCTTCTTTGGAGAAATGTCTGTTTAGTTCTTTGGCCCATTTTTCGATTAAGTCATTTATTTTTCTGGTATTGAGCTGCATGAGCTGCTTGTATATTTTTGAGATTAATTATTTGTCAGTTGCCTCATTTGCTATTATTTTCTCCCATTCTGAAGGCTGTGTTTTCACTTTGCTTATAGTTTCCTTCGTTGTGCAACAGCTTTTAAGTTTAATTAGTTCCCATTTCATTTATTTTTGCTTTTATTTCCATTACTCTGGGAGGTGGGTCATAGAGGATCTTACTGTGATTTATGTCAGAGAGTGTTTTGCTTAAGTTTTCCTTTAAGGAGTTTTATAGTTTCAGGTCTTATATTTATATCTTTAATCCATTTTAAGTTTATTTGTGTGTATGGTGTTAGAAAGTGTTTTAGTTTCATTCTTTTACAGGTGGTTGTCCAATTTTCCCAGCACCACTTGTTGAAGAGATTTTTTTCTCCATTGTATACTCTTGCCTCCTTTGTCAAAGATAAGGTGTCCATAGGTGTGTGGGATTTATCTCTGGGCTTTCTATTTTCTTCCATTGGATTATATTTCTGCCTTTGTGCCAATACCATATTGTCTTGATGACTGTAGCTTTATAGCATAGTCTGAAGTCAGGTGGGCTGATTCCTCCAGTTCCATTCTTCTTTCTCAGGATTGCTTTGGCTATTTGAGGTTGTTTGGTTTTTTTTTTTTTTTTGGTATTTCAATACAAATTGTGAAATTATTTGTTCTAGGTCTGTAAAAATTACCGATGGTATCTTGATAGGGATTGCATTGAATCCACAGATTGCTTTGGGTAGTATACTCATTTTCACTATATTGATTCTTCCAATCCATGAAACATGGTATATTTCTCCATCTATTTGTGTCTATTTGATTTCTTTCATCAGCGTTTACAGTTTTCTATATGTAGGTTTTTTGTTTCTTTAGGTAGCTTTATTCCTAAGTATTTTATTCTTTTCATTGCAATGGTGAATGGAATTGTTTCCTTAATTTCTCTTTGTTTTCTCATTGTTAGTGTATATGAATGCAAGGGATTTCTGTGTGTTAATTTTATATCCTGCAACTTTACTATATTCATTGATTTGCTCTAGTAATTTTCTGGTGGTGTCCTTAGGGTTGTCTATGTAGAAGATCATGTCAGCTGCAGTGAGAATTTTACTTCTTCATTTCTAATCTGGATTCCTTTTATTTCTTTTTCTGTTCTGATTGCTGTGGCTAAAACTTCCAAAACTATGTTGAATGGTAGTAGTGAAAATGGGCACCGTTGTCTTGTTTCTGACTTTGGGGAAATGCTTTCAATTTTTTGCCATTGAGGATAATGTTTGCTGTGGTTTTATCATATATGGCTTTATTATGTTGAGGTATGTTCCCTCTATACTTGCTTTCTGGAGATTTTTTATCATAAATGGATGTTGAATTTTATCAAAAGCTTTCTCTGCATCTATTGAAATAATCATACAATTTTTATCTTTCAATTTGTTAACGTGGTGTATCACATTGATTGATTTGAGAATATTGAAGAATCCTTACATCACTGGGATGAAGCCCACTTGGTCATTATGTATGATCTTTTAAATGTGTTGTTGCATTCTATTTGCTAGAATTTTGTTGAGGATTTTTGCATCTATGTTCATCAGTGATGTTGGCCTGTATTTTTCTTTTTTGTGGCATCTTTGTCTGGTTTTGGTATAGGGCCATGGAGGCCTCATAGAATGAGTTTGGCAGTTTACCTTCCTCTGCAGTTATCTGGAAGAGTTTGAGTAGGATAGGTGTTAGCTCTTTGCTATATTTTTGGTAGAATTCACTTGTGAAGCCATCTGGTCCTGGGCTTTTGTTTGTTGAAAGATTTTTTTTTTTTTTTTTAATACACAAATCTTCACAGCTGCTTTATTTGTAACAGCCAAACCAGAAACAACCCAAACACCCACTACCAGGTGAATGGATAAAAGAACACTTGTGGTATATCCATACAATGGAATAGTACTCAACAATACAAATGAATAACTGATATATGCAACAATATGGCTTAATGTCAAAAAAGTTATGGTTGGTGAAAAGTGCCAGAGTCCCCACTCTCCACAAAGTATATAATTCTGTTTATATGAAATTCTAGAATATGCTTGCTACTGCTTGTGAATTGTGGGAAAGAGGGGTTAGAAAGGACAAGGAGGAAAGGATTATAAAGGGACCCAAGGAATCTCTTGGCTGTGTTGGATATCTCCATTATCTTGATGTGTGGTCTCATCAGAATATACACATGCTGAAACAAAAAACGTTTCACACTTTACATACATGCCATTTATTTCACGTCACCATACTTCAACAAAGATGTTAGGAACTAAATATTCCCCATAAATATCCATATTTACCACTCTTCTTGGGAAGTCCCATCTGCCAACTGTTCTGGTTCTACCATATCCCTCTCTACACAATTTAGGAGCATAAGCCCTGCCTCAGGATCAGCAAAAACTGCAGAGCAATGAAGGCCACATCCACCATTAAAAGATTTTTTAATCCAACTTCGATTTCCATGCTTGTGATGGGTCTATTAAGATTTTCTATTTCTTCCTGGTTCATTTTTGGAAGGTTATGCTTTTCAAGAATTCATCCATTCCTTCCAAGTTGTGCATTTTATTAGCATATAGTTGCTGCTAGTAGCCTCTTATTATCCTTTGTATTTCTGCATTGTCTGTTGTGATTTATCCATTGTCATTTCTAATTTTGTTGACTTGATTCTTTCCCTTTTTTTTTCTTGATGAGTCTGGCTATAGTTTGTCTATTGCATTTATCTCTCAAAGCTTTTAGTTTTGTTGATTTTTGCTATAGTGTCCTTTGTTTCTTTTCCACTTATCTCTGCTCTAAATTTTATGATGTCTTTCCTTCTACTAACCCTGGGATTCTTTATTTCTATTTTTTCCAGTTGCTTTATGTGTAGAGTTAGATTATTTATTTGATTTTTCTCTTGTTTCTTGAGGTAAGCTTGTATTGCTATGAACCTTTTCCTTAGCACTGCTTTTACTGAATCCCATAGGTTTTGGATTGTCATGTATCATTTTCATTTGTTTCTATGCATATTCTGATTTCCTTTTTGATTTCTTCATTTGTTGGTTATTCAGAAGCATGTTGTTTAGCCTCCATGTGTTTGTATTTTTCATATTTTTTTTCCTGTAGTTGACATCTAATTTTACCTCATCATGATCAGAAAAGATGCTTAAAATGATTTCAATTATTTTAAATTTACCAAGGCTAGATTTATCACCCAGGATGTGATCTATCCTGGAGAATGTTTCATGTACACTTGAGGAAAAGGGGAAATTCATTGTTTTGAGGTTAAATGTCCTATAGCTAGCAATTAGGTCTCACTGGTCCATTGTATCATTGGAAGTTTGTGTTCTTTTGCTAATTTTCTGTTTGGTTGATCTATCCATAGGTGTGAGTGGGGTATTAAAGTCTCTCACTATTATTGTGCTACTGTTAGTTTCCCTTTTCATACTTGTTAGCATTTGGCTTGCATGTTGAGGGGCTCCTATGTTGGGTGCATATATATTTATAAGTGTATTATCTTCTTAGATTGATTCTTTGATTATTGTGTAGTGTCCTTCTTTGTCTCTTTTCATGGCCTTTATTTCAAAGTCTATTTTATCTGATATGAGTATTGATACTACTGCTTTCTTTTGGTCTCCATTTGCATGAAATATTTTTTTCCAGCCCTTCACTTTCACTCTGTATGTGTCCCTTGTTTTGAGATGAGTCTCTTATAGACAGCATTTAGGGGTCTTTTTTTTGTATCCATTTAGCCAGTCTTTGTCTTTTGGTTGGGGCATTCAACCCATTTACATTTAAGGTAGTTATCAATAAGTATTATCCCATTGCCATTTACTTTGTTGTTTTGGGGTTGAGTTTATAAACCTTTTCTGTGTTCCCTGTCTAGAGAAGATCCTTTAGCATTTGTTGGAGAGCTGGTGTGATGGTGCTGAATTCTCTCAGCTTTTGCTTGTCTGTAAAGCCTTTGGTTTCTCCTTCATATTTTAAAGAGATCCGCTGGGTATAGTAATAAGGGTTGTAGGTTTTTCTGTCTTATCACTTTAAGTATGTCCTGCCATTCCCTTCTGGCCTGAAGAGTTTCTATTGAAAGGTCAGCTATTATCCTTATGGGGATCCCCTTGTGTGTTATTTGTTACTTTTCCCTTGCTGCTTTTAATATTTGCTCTTTGTGTTTGATCTTAGTTTGCTAATCATTAGTTTGATTAATCTAAGTCAATTAATCATTAGTTTGATTAATATGTGTCTTGGGGTGTTTTGCCTTGGGTTTATCCTGTTTGGGACTCTGTGTTTCTTGGACTTGAGTGGTTATTTCCTTCCTCGTTTTAGGGAAGTTTTCAACTATTATCTCCTCAAGAATTTCTTACACCCTTTCTTTTTGTCTTCTTCTTCAGGGACTCTTATGATTGGAATGTTGAGGCATTTAACATTGTCCCTGAGGTCTCTGAGGTTGTCCTCATTTCTTTTAATTCCTTTTTCTTTTTTTCCTCTCTATTTCATTTATTTCCACCATTCTATCTTTTGCCTCACTTATCCTCTCTTCTAGTTGCTTTAGGTGTAAAATTAGTTGTTTTTTTTTTTTTTTTCAATAACTTCTGCCTCAGTTATTCTACTGTTGGTTCCCTCCAGAGTGCTTTTGATGTCAGTTATTGCATTATTCAATATTGATTGACTCTTCTTTATTTCTTCTAGCTCCTTGTTAAACCTTTCTTGCATCTTCTAAATCCTTGTGTCTAGTCTATTATCTGTAACTCCACTTTTTTTTTCATGATTTTAGATCATCTATACTATCATTATTCTGATTTCTTTTTCAGGTAGACTCCCTATCTCTTCCTCTTTTATTTGGTTTGGTGAGCATTTATCATGTTCCTTTACCTGCTGAATATTTCTCTGCCTTTTCATTTTGTTTACATTGTTGTGTTTGGGGTACACTTTCCTAAGCTGGAAGTTTGTGGTTCCTCTTTATTGTGGAGCCTGCCCCCTGTGTGTGGAGTTGGGCTAGTGGCTTGTCAAGGTTTCCTTATTAGGGGAGCTTGGATGTGTGTTCTGGTGGGTGGAGCTGGATCTCTTCCCTCCAAAGTTCACTGAGGTGTCCAGTAGTGAGTTTTGGTGTGTCTAAAGGTTTGGCATGGCTTTGAGCAACCTGTCTTTTAATCCTCAGGGCTATGTTCCTGCTTTGCTGGAGAATTAGTGTGGTATGTCTTGCTCTGGAACTTGTTGGCTCTTGGGTAGAGCTTAGTTTCAGTGTAGATATGGAGGCTTTTGGGTGAGCTCTTTTCTATTAATGTTCCCTGGAATCAGGAGTTCTCTGATGTTTTCAAGTTTTGGAGTTAAGCCTCCTGCCTCTGGCTTTCAGTCTTATTCTTACATTAACCTCAAGATTTCTCCATCCATACAGCACAGATGATAAAACATCTAAGTTTATAGTGAAACAATTCTCCACAGCAAGGGACACGCAGAGAGGTTCACAGAGTTACATGGAGAAGAGAAGAGGGAGGAGGGAGATAGAGGTGACCAAGAGGAGAAGACAAGGAGTCACAATGGGAAAGAGCAATCGAGCCAGTAATCAACTCCCTAAGTGCTCTCCACAGTCTGCAACACCCAGAGAAATTCACAGAGTTAAGTAGAGAAGAGAAGGGGTAAGGAGAAGATAGAGGTGATCTGTGGGAGAAAAGGGAGAATCAAAAGCAGAGAGAGCAGTCAAGCCCATAATTATACCCCTAAGTGAAAATGGATACTGAAGTTTAGGTTATTAAAGGTACAAAATTGATAACAAATAGCAAAAAGCAAAGATTAAAAATCTAGAGTAGAGTTTAGATTCTCAAAAATACAATATTGAAAATACAAAACAAAATCAATCATAAAAATTGTAAAATATATATATGAAATTTGCTTTAAAAACAGGGTTTTTTTTTTTTGCAAGGTAATAGTAGGTTATAAAAATGAAAATTAAAGGAGTTATTAAGGACTTAAATTTAAAACAATTAAAAAGTGATAATAGTAAAAATATATCTAGGAATTTCTCTGGCACTGTAGTCCACAGTGTGGGGTCAGTTCAGTTTTCAGATAGTTCCTTGTTCCAGCTTGTACTTGTTCTCAAGGTCTAAGGACCCCTCCAATGCTTGCTGCTGCTGCTGCTTCTGCTGCTGCTAAGTCGCTTCAGTCATATCTGACTCTGTGCGACCCCATAGACGGCAGCCTACCAGGCTCCCCCGTCCCTGGGATTCTCCAGGCAAGAACACTGGAGTGGGTTTCCATTTCCTTTTCCAGTACATGGAAGTGAAAAGTGAAAGTGAAGTCGCTCAGTCATGTCTGACTCTTCACAACCTCATGGACTGCAGCCTACCAGGCTCCTCCATCCATGGGGTTTTCCAGGCAAGTGTACTGGAGTGGGCTGCCATCACCTTCTCCACCTCCAATGCTTCAGTTCAGTTGAGTTCAGTCGCTCAGTCATGTCTGACTCTTTGCGACCCCATGAATCACAGCACGCCAGCCATCCCTGTCCATCACCAACTCCGGGAGTTAACTCAGACTCATGTCCATCGAGTCAGTGATGCCATCCAGCCATCTCATCCTCTGTCATCCCCTTCTCATGCCTTGACGTACTCCTTTTCCTATTTGAAACCAGTCTGTTGTTCCATGTCCAGTTCTAACTGTTGCTTCCTGACCTGCATATAGGTTTCTCAAGAGGCAGGTCAGGTGGTCTGGTATTCCCATCTTTTGAAGAATTTTCCACAGTTTATTGTGATCCATACAGTCAAAGGTTTTGGCATAGTCAATAAAGCAGAAATAGATGTTTTTCTGGAACTCTCTTGCTTTTTCCATGATCCAGCAGATGTTGGAAATTTGATCTCTGGTTCAGAGTTTTAATCTGTTGCACCTGTCACTTCCAGAGCGGTTCCCTCTTCTTTGTTTATTTCAGCTTCCTGTGTTTGCAAGTCTCTTCCGTGTCTAATTTCTGCCCTGACACAAGGGAGTGAAGGTGGTCACTTATTTAGGCTCACTTGTTCAATTGTGTTGTGGAGATGGAGGAACACAACAAACAAATATTGCTGGCATATATGGGGAGTGCTCACAGCATATGAACCACATTGGGTTTGCCACAGCCCAAGGTGGCGTGTGCTTTCTGGGCCTACACTGCTCAGGCCCAGGGTGGTCTGCAGGGCACAGACTCGGTTGGGCGTTAGTTTTGTGCCCTTCCCAGGTCCAAGCAGCTCAAGTGACCAGGTGCTTGGTGAGTGCACTGTCCTGGGTGGGCCATGTGTCTTAATATCCTCCCAGTCCAGGCAGCTCAGTGTCCTGGGTGCACTGCAAAAGTATTTGCTCAGGTGTGCTGTGTGTCTCCTCTGGGGAGCTGATCTCAGGCTACAACCCTCCTGGCAGATGTCAATCATCCAGGATTCTAGGAAGACGTGGTTAGCAACTGGGAGCCTGCTCACAGTTTGGTGGAGGATGCAGTCTCTGGGGCCAAGATTGGAGCAGCCCCTAGCCTTCTGGCTCGGTCGCCAGCCTGCCTCTCTGCCTCCGGTGAGGGGGAGGGGCCTGTATGCAGTCAGCTAGCTCTCCTTTGGTGTTTGTTCCATCCTTTGTTCTGTGATCGGGCCATGCTGTGTGTTAGAGCTTTTCTTTCTCTCTGGTGATCCCACAGTTTGGGTTGCTATCTCACGTTAGCTCCCTCAGATTGTCCTCAGGGCATTCAGGCCTGGTACTTACCCTAAGCACCAATTATGCAGCCCACGCCTCCCTGTCCAGCCCCTGCTTGCTGGTGGTGGATGTGAGCCTCTGGGCTACTTCTCCACTGACAGCTGTGGTCAGGTGCATGTTTTGTTTTGTTTTGTTTTGTTTTTTCTTCCATTTATGTTGCCATCTGAGATTTCAAAACCCCCTACAGACCTGCCTGTGAGAGGTTTCCTACTGTTTGGAAACTTCTCCTTCACGACTCCCTCCCCAGGATGGGTCTCTGTCCCTAAATTTTTGGGTCTCCTTTTGTCTTTTATATTTTGTCCTACTTCCTTTCATAGAGAATGGGCTGTCTTTCTGGATGCCTGGAGTCTTCTGCCAGCATTCAGAAGTTTTTTTGTGGAAGTTGCTCAGCATTCAGATGAACTTTTCATGAATTTGTTGGGGAGAAAGTGGTATCCTTGTCCTATTCCTCTGCCATCTTGGGCTTCCCTATACACTCTTAACTCTGTTTCTCCCCAGTCTCTCTATGATAGTCTACTCTCTTGGCAGACTTTTAACTCAACCTCAGACTTCATCTCATTCACTTCATCATTGTATCTGTGCTGCTGACTGTGCATAGGAAAAAAAGAAAGAAACAAAAAACCTAACTTAGAGCTCTGGTTTTCCTTTAAATTTATGATCTCATTTTTTTTTCAGCAGCAAATAAAACATCTTAGCTGTATCCATATCCATTTATGCTATCTTACCTCTTAATTGTGACTAATGAACTGTTCTTGACAGTTCTGTGTACTGGACCCCATATCCTCTTACCTAATTCAGGGAGCTTCTTTCTGCAGTTATTCCCTCTCTCCTGTAAGCATCACTTGTTTCCTTCATACTTAATTATTCTAATCTATAAGCATATTAGAATATTTATTATCTTAAATAGTAACCTTTCCTTGATTCAACACTCCTTCAGCTCTCATACTATTTTCTCTGCCCTCCTTTGCAGTAAGGCTTCTTCTATCTCACATTTCTCTTCTATTTTCTCTTATTTCTAATCTTATGAGGCATTAATGACCACCACTCATTTCACCAAATATCTTTGCAATTGTCAAAGCTAACGAGCTAAATGAAAGGGAATCCAAATTAATGACAATCAGAATGGAAGAAAAGGGATGGATAGGAAAGATGTTATAAAACCAAGTTAACAGAGAAGTAGAGATACTTTTATTCATTCACAAAATATTTGTAATCTCACGTACTATCATAATAATTTAAAACAAAATATAGATAATCCCTAATTTATAATTTCAAATTAGAAAATTGCTTTCAATTATCCTTACATTGTAGGAAGAGCATAAGCATTGAAATACATAAAAATAAAATATTCTTAGCTCCTATGTCACCTATCCCACATCTTTCACATAGTTGATGACAAGCGGATTCATTAATTCAGTTCTCAAATATTCTTGAGCCCTGACTTTGTACTAGGCACTCTTTAAGGATACAAAAGAAACAAAGCAAGGTGGTCCCACTCCTGGTTGAGCTTATAAATTAGAAGAGAAACAGATGTTGAGCAGAAGAATATAAATTCAGTCAAATAGAATTACTGATTATAACTGTGATAAGTTTCAACAAAAATGTGAGTACAATAATGTATACACATATTCCCTCTACAAATGTTTATGTATATACATAGAAATAGTAAAGAGTATTATACAAACATATATACACATATATATGTAATGTGTACATGTGTGTATCTGCACACATATGAAAGATAAAGTGACAGAGATTAGCCTGGTTGGATGGAGAGTGGCAGGGGATTAAGGGTTAGGAAAGACTTTCATGAGAAAGTAATATTTCAAGTAGAATTAAGTTATCTACAGAACTGGCATTGACTAAACGAATTCTGCTTTGCCAACAGCAGGAACTATTCCTGGAGAGGAACATAGAATAATGAGGGAAAGTTGGCTTCAGAATTAATAGAGTACTGGAATTGAACCCCTTACCTGTCATTTAATAGCTCAGAGATATTGAGCAAGATACTGAACCTCTTCAATACTCACTTTTTTCTCATTTAAAATGGAATAATCATATCTACCTTGTTGTGCTTGAAAGATTTAAATGACAATTTAGTTTCATTCACTTAACATAGCACCAGGCTTATAGCAGGAGTTCAGCCAATGTTTATTCTCTCTCTTTATATCTCAAGTCTTTAATGTATAGAAAACCTTGTGATGAGGCTGTGATAATCGACATTCCCCCTCTCAAAATGTGTATCTTTTGAACCATTTCATCCATAGAGCCTCTGAAATCATTAAGAGTATATGAAGTAAAATATGTAATGAATTGTTTACAGAGCAAATCAAGGCCTGGTATGTTAAGTATCTCAAATGAGCGTGCTAACAGCAGGAGTGTTGGCACTCTCAGTAACAAGACTGAAGTGAGAAAATAATCTGTGCAGATTAAAATGTAAAAATAAAGTTTTAACAATAGTTTAAAACAACCCATTTGTCACGTTTTCTCCCAGAGTTATGCAGCTGATCAACCAAGCTGGCGGAACTAATTCCTCCAGGATATTTTAAATCCCTTAGCTTCATGGTGATTACTTTATGAATAGATAGACAGCTATGGGCAAGAAACTTTGCTGAAAGGAATAATCTTTCTGAAGAATGTTAAAAAATTTAGAAATAGAAGGGAATGTGGTTGAGTGTTCTAGTAGGTTGTAATGAAGAGGAATACACTCAAGTGAATGTATGTAAGAGATTTTGTTTTCCAGAAATACAATGATAAGAGGAAGGAAATATTAGAGAAAACCAAGATCAGGGTCTATAGTAGGGCTTGACTTTTGGGACTGGAACCTAGCTGAACCCAAATAGTTCTAGTCATCTTAATTAAAGGAGTTTATGGTTGTTCCCTTTATTTCTCCTTCTTAAATGTGGCTCATCTATTATACACCACGTTTCTACCCCACAATTGGCTTTGTCTTATCCTGAAATTTGAATATATCTTCCCTATCTTCTAGATGATGTGTGTGTAGAAACTGCTTCCTCATAACTGAGGTTTGACTTTGTCTTATTTTTATCACACTGCATGCTTTTATTTTCTTGTAGAAAGGATTGTACATACACCAGTTTGTGACTAATGTGCTTAATGCAATGAGGAAAGTCCACCATACTTCTGAGGCATTTTACTTACCATTTCTAATACAAGAAGATTCTGATAGAAAAAAGCATTCAAACGAATTGTATAGAAATATAATTTCTAATTTCAATCACACTTGGAAAGAATCAACTCTGATTAATGTGGAATATTCCATATATTTATTTAGAGACCTTCAAAGCACTTAATTATTAGATTATTCATATGTCATTTTGAACCATTATTTTTATTTTTAGTTAATTTCCTTTTGAGTCATTAGTGCTCTTTATCCATTATTACAGAATCCATTCAAAGAAGGACTGACTTTCAAAGAAAGACCCTTGGCTGTAGAAATAAGAACCATAGTTTACTGAATTGTTGATCTGTCGTTATGCTCAACATAGGTCTTGGTGGAATTTCATAAAAGTCAAAGTACCAAAATTTCTAGCAAGTTCAAAAATTTTTTTTCTTATTCATAAGAGAGACACATAAATAAACACACACACACAGATTCACAAAGTCAAAGAAAACATGACAAAGAATCAACCATAAGGGTTCTAAGTAATGAACTTATTACAAATCTATATATATGCTGGTTACGTAGATATATTTATGAAAAAGTTTCTATAATTTTATTTATCATTAGAAATTTATAATAATAACCAAAATACTTTTTTAAAAGGAAAACTTTTAAATATACTTCTGTTTCAAACTTTTAAATAGTATACTTCTGTTTCCAAATTTAATTATCAAAATTTTCAAGATTGCTCTTTTTAGCCTGCTATTTTAATGCTAATGAGCTTATATATTTGTTTTGAAAAATATACATATGAAAATATATGTATACACACACACACACATGTGACCCAAGCAGTTGAGCATGCATATAGTTATTTCTTTAGACTTTATGAGTTCTTTTTCCAAGTTATGGATTCCCAGGGAATGATGCCATAGATGATGATGGTGAGAAAGGGGTAAATGACTGTGGCATGAACAATGGAAGAAAATGTATCTTAAAATTCATTAATCAGAGGGAAACAATTACATGGTGAGGCAATCCACTGGTTGATTTATTCCTGGGGATGGAGAAGGGAAAAATAATATATTCCTTATTATTTCCTCTGATTCTGTTCTCTGATTTTCAAATTATATTTATTTATGATTAAAAATATCTTCCATAATAAAACACTGATTCTTCTCAATCTCCTCAGGTACACAATATTATAATGGTGCAGGTATTTGAAGGTAATGCAAGTGACTTATTTCTTTTTGTCAAGAGATCCTTCTATCTCTTCATTTACATAACAGTGATTCAACTGGAGAAACTATGATTCAGGATAACATACACTTTTTCTGAAGTCAGAAAACAATATGTTGTCTACTTAGAGGCTCATCAGAGAATTGAAAAGAAGGCTCTGGGCACTTTTTTAAGTCATTAAAGTTTCCACAGATTTTAACTTTTAGTTTATTATAAAATACAGCAAGTAAAAAATGGTCTGTTAATATGTAACATATATTTCCTAACATACAACTACTAGATAACTAAACCCACAAGACCAGGTAGGATTATAATTATAAGTGAGAAAAATGGATCCACAGAAGTTCTATCCATTGCTACAATGTTTCAACAGAGCCAGGGATGGAGTTGGAATTTGCATCACTTATCTACAAATCACAGGTTGATATTTAATATGTCCTGAAAGGATGAGTACAGTATTGTACAATATCTATGCAGACCACTTGACCTGCCTCTTGAGAAACCTGTATGCAGGTGAGGAAGTAACAGTTAGAACTGGACATGGAACAACAAACTGGTTCCAAATAGGAAAAAGAGTACATCAAGGCTGTATATTGTCACCCTGCTTATTTAACTTATATGCAGAGTACATCATGAGAAACACTGGGCTGGAGGAAGCACAAGCTGGAATCAAGATTGCTGGGAGAAATATCAATAACCTCAAATATGCAGATGACACCACCCTTATGGTGGAAAGTGAAGAAGAACTAAAGAGCCTCTTGATGAAAGTGAAAGAGGAGAGTGAAAAAGTTGGCTTAAAGCTCAACATTCAGAAAACTAAGACCATGGCATCTGGTCCCATAACTTCATGGGGAATAGATGGGGAAACAGTGGAAACAGTGTCAGACTTTAGTTTTCTGGGCTCCAAAATCACTGCAGATGGTGATTGTAGCCATGAAATTAGAAGACGCTTGCTCCTTAGAAGGAAAGTTATGACCAACCTAGACAGCATATCAAAAAGCAGAGACATTACTTTGTCAACAAAAGTCCATCTAGTCAAGGCTATGGTTTTCCCAGTGGTCATGTATGGATGTGAGAGTTGGACTATAAAGAAAGTTGAGCACCAAAGAATTATGCTTTTGAACTGTGGTGTTGGAGAAGACTCTTGAGAGTCCCTTGGACTGCAAGGAGGCCCAACCAGTCCATCCTAAAGGAGATCAGTCCTGGGTGTTCATTGGAAGGACTGATGTTGAAGCTGAAACTCCAGTACTTTGGCCACCTCATGCAAAGAGCTGAATCATTTGAAAAGACCCTGATGCTGGGAAAGATTGAGGGCAGGAGGAGAAGGGGACAGCAGAGGATGAGATGGTTGGATGGCATCACCGACTCAATGGACATGGGTTTGGGTGGACTCTGGGAGATGGTGATGGACAGGGAGGCCTGGCGTGCTGTGGTTCATGGGGTCACAAATAGACACAACTGAGCAACTGAAGTGACTAATGCAAATCATAAGCAAAATTCTGCCATATTTATAGGCATAACGTGAGGATTCCCAGGTGGCTCAGTGGTAAAGAATCTGCCTGCCAGTTCAGGAGACATGAGTCTGATCCCTGGGTCAGGAAGAGCCCCTAGAAGAGGAAATGGCAACCCACTCCACTATTTTTGCCTGGAGAAGCCCATGGACAGCAGAGTCTAGTGGGCTACAGTCGATAAGGTTGCAAAGAGTGACACAACTGAATGACTGAGCATGTACACATATGCATAATGTGATCAATTTAGTCATCTCCTTTTGCTCTTCTCTCATCAGGTGTATTTCTCATGAAATAAAGGAGAATCCCTGAGACATTTCATGAAGTCATTTTAATGCATTTAAATGTGCAGACTATAAAATGTGGAAACTATAGTTTAGTTCAGAAAGTCTTCATTTTGATACTTATCCTGTGTACATCTTCATTGCACTTATTGTGTTTAATTAGCCAATATGTAAGCACTGGTAACAAAGAGTATGAATAATAATAACTCCTGGTGCTATCTCTAAATAAATTAGATGCTTATCAATTGTCACTATTTTTCTAAACTCAAGCAAATTTATCAAGCCACTGCTGAGTCATCCTAATAGACAAATGATAAAATACAACATTCCTAGATATTGTTTATCATCTAGCTCATACTTATGTTTGAGATTTCTCTTTCACTGGTACTTCATACTCAATGCAATAAAGTTAAATTTCTGATAAAATTCCAAACTGCAGAAGGAAATGGAAACCCACTCCAATATCCTTGCCTGAAAAACACCATGGACAGAGAAGCCTGGTGGTGTACAGTCAATGGGGTCACAAAGAGTCAGATGCAACTTAGTGACTGAATAACAACAACAAAATTCCAAACAGAATCTCACTTCCATGTTTTTCTTAAAAGGGTACTTCACTCAAGAGTCACTAACCCTCCATTGTTGCGTCTTCAGTGATCCCACTGTCACAATCCATTTAAAGCCGTTCTCCCATTTTTCTCAACTTTCTTAGTCAATAGTCTTTCCTTCCTCTAAACTTCCATAGTACTTTATCTTATACATTTCCAATTTAATTTATCCTCTTTTACTAGGAAATATGTAGATATATAGGGGCTTCCAAGGTGGCTCAGTGGTAGAGCTCACCTGCCAATTCAGGAGACATGGATTTGATCCCTAAGTTGGGACGATCCCTGGAGAAGGAAATGGCAACCTATTCCAGTATTCTTGCCTGAGAAATCCCATGGAAAGAGGACCCTGGAGGGCTACAGTCCATGGGGTCACAAAAGAGTCCAACACTACTTTGCAACTGAACAGTAACAACAATGTGGATATATAGATATAGAATACAGATACAGGGTATTTATATTTATTAGGATTTCATTCATTATTAAAATGTACAATGTTTTAAAATAGGAATCATTGTGGGTTGTGTATATTGATATACACCACCACCATTTCATTTTCTACTTTGCCTAATCTAGACCATGATGAAAGTGAAAGTGTTAGTTGCTCAGTCGTGTCTGACTCTTTGACCCCATGGACTGTAGCCCCTCCAAGCTCTTCTGTCCATTGAGTTCTCCAGGCAAGAATACCAGAGTGGGTAGCCATTTTCTTCTCCAAGGGAACTTCCTGACCGTGGGATCAAACCCAGATCTCCTGCACTGCAGACAAATTATTTTTCACCGAGCCACCGGATAAGTTATGAAATAGAATCTGACATAAAGTCACCACTGGTTATGCTGAGCTCAATGAGTTATCAGTTAGAGCTATTTTTGGCTACAACTGAGAAACCCTATTTGAAATAACTTAAACAAATCAGGAAATTTATTTCATATAACTGGGAGATCAAGTAGCTAAATCCCAAGTAGAACTGACATGCTAACAGTACTCTTTATTCATCTTTCCTCTATCTGCATTGGCTTAATTCTATCTAAATTGTCATTAGCTTAATTCTCTTCAATGGCAGATTGCCTCCTTCCAATTATAGATGCTTCAGTGGCTCTCAGACATGCAGGCTCTTTTTTGCCATGAAGGAGATAGTAAGATGGGCTCCCAGTCTGGAGTTCAAAAACCTCAGCTGACCATCAATGAATCAGATTGTGCCCAAGGCAGTGAGGTAATCTAATTGGTCAAGCTTGGGTCATACACCCGTGACAAGTTAATAACTACAGCAGATCCTATAGGAAGATAGTGGCTCCTATTTAACTCTCATGGCTAGAGAAGATAGAAGAAGCATTTCCCAAAAATAAGCACTAAAAAATAGTAGCTATTCTTGGAAGACAAGAGTATGATTGGCAAAGATATTCAAGACAAAAATGTGAATACCCATTACTTGAACATGAGGTTATCAGTCAAATATTTTTAAGTCACTGCTGCTGTTAAGTCACTTCAGTCGTGTCCGACTCTGTGCGACCCCATAGATGGCAGCCCACCAGGCTCCCCCGTCCCTGGGATTCTCCAGGCAAGAACACTGGAGTGGGTTGCCATTTCCTTCTCCATCTGTAGCCTAAAATTTTAGTAAATTTTCCAAATTATTGTGAAGTCATTGTATCTTTGCTCTGCCAACGCACTTGGAGAAACACTGCTCTAAATTGTATTCCACTTAGGAAAAGCACCCTAACTCTTCGTAAGTAATTGGAATACATAAGAAAATCAACAACCATGAAGACATAGAAGGAGAGTACTGTGCTATCAGCTGGAAGCCTTCTGTTTATTAGGAATTAGAGTAATTCGTGGAGAAGGAAATGGCAACCCACTCCAGTGTTCTTGCCTGGAGAATCCCATGGATGGAGAAGCCTGGTAGGCTGCAGTCCATGGGGTCACACAGAGTCAGACACGACTGAAGCAACTTGGCAGCAGAGTAATTTGAGGTCATCTTCTAATGGCATATAATTCCAAAGTGGGTCAGCCAACTAAGCCAGAAGAGACAGGAGTGGGGAACAAGATGAAGACAGAACATAGTGTCTCTGGAGCATATTTAGCTTAATACCAGGAGTTAGCAAAAAATAAAAGAGCTACCTTGACTGAAGAGACAAGCCTAATATTTTGATCTTTATGTGTCTTATAAGGCTGTTTCTCTTTCCTTTTGTCATCAAAGCATACTGAAAAAAATAAAGAAATTACAAGCTAAGCTGCATATGATGACATATTAAAAATTGCCATTGAAATAATCCAAATATCCATGGTAGACAGTTAATGATTGATTAGTACTTGTGATATGCCTGGACTCTTATATTCTGTGATTAAAATTCCTCAACAGAGTGATGTCAAGAAAACAGCTATAAACTTAAGGGGAGAAAACTCCTATTTTGTCCCATTCACACCAACAGCTTACAATAGGACTTTGGGCCAATTACTTGACCCTTTGGACTCAACCCTCTCATCTTTAAAATAAAGAAGGTAAATTATATAACTTAATGTGAATTTTAGCTCTAACATAATTATCCCATGAAACACAAAGCAAAGCTTAATCTCTGAATGTAATAAAATCTTTAAAGAATAAGACATACCTAAGTAGTTTGCTCCTCTATCCTCATATCACCACTATTAAAGTGAAGTTTCAAAGAACTAGTTATTTCTTACAGTGCAGTTCAAGCTAGGTAATATAATTTGAAGCCTTGCATTTAAACTTTCTATTTTTATTTTATTTTTTTAATTTTATTTTATTTTTAAACTTTACAATATTGTATTAGTTTTGCCAAATATCAAAATGAATCCGCCACAGGTATACATGTATTCCCCATCCTGAACCCTCCTCCTTCCTCCCTCCCCATACCATCCCTCTGGGTCGTCCCAGTGCACCAGCCCCAAGAATCCAGTATCGTGCATTGAACCTGGACTGGCAACTCATTTCATACATGATATTATACATGTTTCAATGCCATTCTCCAAAATCTTCCCACCCTCTCCCTCTCCCACAGAGTCCATAAGACTGTTCTATACATCAGTGTCTCTTTTGCTGTCTCGTACACAGGGTCATTGTTACCATCTTTCTAAATTCCATATATATGTATTAGTATACTGTATTGGTGTTTTTCTTTCTGGCTTACTTCACTCTGTATAACAGGCTCCAGTTTCATCCACCTCATTAGAACTGATTCAAATGTATTCTTTTTAATGGCTGAGTAATACTCCATTGTGTATATGTACCACTGCTTTCTTATCCATTCATCTGCTGATGGACATCTAGGTTGCTTCCATGTCCTGGCTATTATAAACAGTGCTGCGATGAACATTGGGGTACACGTGTCTCTTTCCCTTCTGGTTTCCTCAGTGTGTATGCCCAGCAGTGGGATTGCTGGGTTGTATGGCAGTTCTATTCCCAGTTTTTTAAGGAATCTCCACACTGTTCTCCATAGTGGCTGTACTAGTTTGCATTCCCACCAACAGTGAAAGAGGGTTCCCTTTTCTCCACACCCTCTCCAGCATTTATTATTTGTAGACTTTTGGATCGCAGCCATTCTGACTGGTGGGAAATGGTACTTCATAGTGGTTTTGATTTGCATTTCTCTGATAATGAGTGATGTTGAGCATCTTTTCATGTGTTTGTTAACCATCTGTATGTCTTCTTTGGAGAAATGTCTATTTAGTTCTTTGGCCCATTTTTTGATTGGGTCATTTATTTTTCTGCAGTTGAGCTGTAGGAGTTGCTTGTATATTTTTGAGATGAATTGTTTGTCGGTTGCTTCATTTGCTATTATTTTCTCCCATTCTGAAGGCTGCCTTTTCACCTTGCTAATAGTTTCCTTTGATGTGCAGAAGCTTTTAAGTTTAACTAGGTCCCATTTGTTTATTTTTGCTTTTATTTCCAATATTCTGGGAGGTGGGTCATAGAGGATCCTGCTGTGATGTATGTCAGAGAGTGTTTTGCCTATGTTCTCCTCTAGGAGTTTTATAGTTTCTGGTCTTACGTTTAGATCTTTAATCCATTTTGAGTTTATTTTTGTGTATGGTGTTAGAAAGTGCTCTAGTTTCACTCTTTTACAAGTGGTTGACCAGATTTCCCAGCACCACTTGTTAAAGAGATTGTCTTTAATCCATTGTATATTCTTGCCTCCTTTGTCAAAGATAAGGTGTCCATATGTGCGTGGATTTATCTCTGGGCTTTCTATTTTGTTCCATTGATCTATATTTCTGTCTTTGTGCCAATACCATACTGTCTTGATGACTGTGGTTTTGTAGTAGAGCCTGAAGTCAGGCAGGTTGATTCCTCCAGTTCCATTCTTCTTTCTCAAGATCGTTTGGCTATTCGAGGTTTTGTGTATTTCCATACAAATTGTGAAATTATTTGTTCTAGCTCTGTGAAGAATACCGTTGGTAGCTTCAAAGGGATTGCATTGAATCTATAAATTGCTTTGGGTAGTATACTCGTTTTCACTATATTGATTCTTCCAATCCATGAACATGGTATATTTCTCCATCTATTAGTGTCCTCTTTGAACTCTTTCACCAGTGTTTTATAGTTTTCTGTATATAGGTCTTTAGTTTCTTTAGGTAGATATATTCCTAAGTATTTTATTCTTTCCGTTGCAATGGTGAATGGAATTGTTTCCTTAATTTCTCTTTCTGTTTTCTCATTATTAGTGTATAGGAATGCAAGGGATTTCTGTGTGTTGATTTTATATCCTGCAACTTTACTATAATCATTGATTAGTTCTAGTAATTTTCTGGTGGAGTCTTTAGGGTTTTCTATGTAGAGGATCATGTCATCTGCAAACAGTGAGAGTTTTACTTCTTCTTTTCTAATTTGGATTCCTTTTATTTCTGTTTCTGCTTTGATTGCTGTGGCCAAAACTTCCAAAACTATGTTGAATAGTAGTGGTGAAAGTGGGCACCCTTGTCTTGTTCCTGACTTTAGAGGAAATGCTTTCAGTTTTTCACCATTGAGGATAATGTTTGCTGTGGGTTTGTCATATATAGCTTTTATTATGTTGAGGTATGTTCCTTCTGTTCCTGCTTTCTGGAGAGTTTTTATCATAAATGGATGTTGAATTTTGTTAAAGGCTTTCTCTGCATCTATTGAGATAATCATATGGTTTTTATTTTTCAATTTGTTAATGTGGTGTATTACATTGATTGATTTGCAGATATTGAAGAACCCTTGCATCCCTGGGATAAAGCCCACTTTGTCATGGTGTATGATCTTTTTAATGTGTTGTTGGATTCTGATTGCTAGAATTTTGTTAAGGATTTTTGCATCTATGTTCATCAGTGATATTGGCCTGTAGTTTTTTTTTTTGTTTGTTTTTTTGTTTTTGTGGCATCTTTGTCAGGTTTTGGTATTAGGGTGATGGTGGCCTCATAGAATGAGTTTGGAAGTTTACCTTCCTCTGCAATTTTCTCGAAGAGTTTGAGCAGGATAGGTGTTAGCTCTTCTCTAAATTTTTGGTAGAATTCAGCTGTGAAGCCGTCTGGACTGGGGCTTTTGTTTGGTGGAAGATTTTTGATTACAGTTTCAATTTCTGTGCTTGTGATGGGTCTGTTAAGATTTTCTATTTCTTCCTGGTCCAGTTTTGGAAAGTTGTACTTTTCTAATAATTTGTCCATTTCGTCCACGTTGTCCATTTTACTGGCATATAATTGTTGATAGTAGTCTCTTATGATCTTTTGTATTTCTGTCTTGTCTGTTGTGATCTCTCCATTTTCATTTCTAAATTTATTGATTTGATTTTTCTCCCTTTGTTTCTTGATGAGTCTGGCTAATGGTTTGTCAATTTTATTTATCCTTTCAGAAACCAGCTTTTGGCTTTGTTGATTTTTGCTATGGTCTCTTTTGTTTCTTTTGCATTTATTTCTGCCCTAATTTTTAAGATTTCTTTCCTTCTACTAACCCTGGGGTTCTTCATTTCTTCCTTTTCTAGTTGCTTTAGGTGTAGAGTTAGGTTGTTTATTTGACTTTTTTCTTGTTTCTTGAGGTATGCCTGTATTGCTATGAACTTTCCCCTTAGGACTGCTTTTAAAGTGTCCCACAGGTTTTGGGTTCTTGTGTATTCATTTTCATTCATTTCTATGCAAAATTTCTTTTTTGATTTCTTCTGTGATTTGTTGGTTATTCAGCAGCATGTTGTTCAGCCTCCATATGTTGGAATTTTTAATAGTTTTTCTCCTATAATGAGATCTAATCTTACTGCATTGTGGTCAGAAAAGATGCTTGGAAAGATTTCAATTTTTTTGAATTTACCAAGGCTAGATTTATGGCCCAGGATGTGATCTATCCTGGAGAAGGTTCCATGTGCGCTTGAGAAAAAGGTGAAATTCATTATTTTGGGGTGAAATGTCCTATAGATATCAATTAGGTCTAACTGGTCTATTGTATCGTTTAAAGTTTGTGTTTCCTTGTTAATTTTCTGTTTAGTTGATCTATCCATAGGTGTGAGTGGGGTATTAAAGTCTCCCACTATTATTGTGTTATTGTTAATTTCTCCTTTCATACTTGTTAGCATTTGTCTTACATATTGCGGTGCTCCCATGTTGGGTGCATATATATTTATAATTGTTATATCTTCTTCTTGGATTGATCCTTTGATCATTATGTAGTGACCTTCTTTGTCTCTTTTCACAGCCTTTGTTTTAAAGTCTATTTTATCTGATATGAGTATTGCTACTCCTGCTTTCTTTTGGTCCCTATTTGCATGGAAAATCTTTTTCCAGCCCTTCACTTTCAGTCTGTATGTGTCCCCTGTTTTGAGGTGGGTCTCTTGTAGACAACATATGTGGTGGTCTTGTTTTTGTATCCATTCAGCCAGTCTTTGTCTTTTGGTTGGGCCATTCAACCCATTTACGTTTAAGATAATTACTGATAAGTATGATCCCGTTGCCATTTACTTTATTGTTTTGGGTTTGAATTTATACACCGTTTTTGTGTTTCCTGTCTAGAGAATATCCTTTAGTATTTCTTGGAGAGCTGGTTTGGTGGTGCAGAATTCTCTCAGCTTTTGCTTGTCTGAAAAGCTTTTGATTTCTCCTTCATATTTGAATGAGATCCTTGCTGGGTACAATAATCTGGGCTGTAGGTTATTTTCTTTCATCATTTTAAATATGTCTTGCCATTCCCTCCTGGCTTGAAGAGTTTCTATTAAAGATCAGCTGTTATTGTTATGGGAATTCCCTTGTGTGTTATTTGTTGTTTTTCCCTTGCTGCTTTTAATATTTGTTCTTTGTGTTTGATCTTTGTTAATTTGGTTAATATGTGTCTTGGGGTGTTTTGCCTTGGGTTTATCCTGTTTGGGACTCTCCAGTTCAGATGTTAACAAACCCCCTGGGCCCTAGAGTGAGGCTTAATAATGTGTTTGGCTGTACAGGAATCATTTAAGGAACACCAGAAGCCTCTACATGGACAAAAATTATTTCTTAAATACGATGAGGAGTGCCTTTCTTTAGAGTCACCCTTAAGAATTGAAACTATAAAATAATATCTTCTTTGCAACTCACAAACATTATCTGGAAGAGAATTGAGAGAAGACATGTATCTGGCTCCTATTAGCCCATCATGTCAGTAATAACCTTGGTATTATTTAGAGGCAGATCCAAGTCTTGAAGGGTCTGAAATGTTGTACAATTATTAGACATTCTTTAATGAAAAAAATGCCAAAATATTATTAAAATGGATTATAAAGGGAAATTTTAGTTAGGGTAGGAAAAAAATAATCAAAAAAATTGCTGAAGTTTGGAGATTCAGGTTCTTCTGAGATGTCTTTAAACAATGTGCTACAAATAATTGTACAGAAATATTTTCTAAATTCAGTCTGACTTTCACTGCCTTTATACAACATTCTATGGAACTCAGCAACTTCCGACACTCACAGTGAACTCTGCAAGTAGGGCATTAAGTTTAATAGGCATCATGGTAAATCATGTATTGTTAAATCATCAGACTGACAGACAGGAACAAGAATACTACAGAATCAGTGTTAAGAGGGGATGGGAAGATCACAAGCTGACTTCAGGGACTGCTTCAGGCAGGCAGTCAAAGGTAACCACTGAATAGGTTGCCTGCAGCTGCTACTGCTAAGTCACTTCAGTTGTGTCCGACTCTGTGTGACCCCATAGACGGCAACCACCAGGCTCCCCCATCCCTGGGATTCTCCAAGCAAGAACACTGGAGTGGGTTGCCATTTCCTTCTCCAATGCATGAAAATGAAAAGTGAAAGTGAAGTTGCTCAGTCGTGTCCGACTCTTAGCGACCCCGTGGACTGCAGCCTACCAGGCTCCTCCGTCCATGGGATTTTCCAGGCAAGAGTACTGGAGTGGGGTGCCATTGCCTTCTCAGGATGCCTGGGAGTCTTTATATGGGGACTTCCAAGTATTAGGACATTGAAGATAAACCCCTCATCATTGGATACACTCAGCCAGTTATCACCAGCAGGCCAAATACTTCCATCAGGAAATATATAAGAAAAAAGAAAAATATAAAAATGTAAAAGAAAGGAAGTAGAAATATATGTGGGCAGGGCAGAATGATCTAAGAAAAAAGTTTGAAGAGAAAAACATTATTGAGAAAGATGGAGAAGACGTTCTTAAACATCTGTTCTGAGTGATGTTGTAGAACTGACCGCTTAGTTCCCTAGGTATATGCCGGGCTTCTGGTGCTCAGGGAACATTAGACTTGGAAGGAATCGGGGGAATTAGCCTGACAGAGCAGCACATTACATTAATGGTAGTTCTGTTCCCTCAGTTTAAAGATTAGAAAGAGTGTCACAGAGGCCACTGACACATCAGAGATGCCAAAGTCTAGTTTTAAACAAAGCCAGTGTCCACAAGCTTGATGAAAAATCGGTGATATTTCCTCAATGATCGCTTTGCAAAAATCTACTTAAAAAAAAAAAAGCTGAGATAATCTTCACAGTGAGCTTAAACACTTTCTATCTAAAGTTGTCCACATTCTTCCTTCAAAGACCATCTCAAATTTAAAAATTTAAATAATAATAATAAAAATGAATATAAAGTTTATATAAAATATAAAGGTTTTTTTTGGTGTTTTTTTTTTTTTTTTTTTTGCTAATGGTGGCCATTTCCCCCTTTGCATGTCCAGTGCATCTTGCCTTCATATCTTATGGTATTATTTCTTCCTCTGTCTGAGTTTCTTTCTTTTCTCTCTTTTCTCATCCCCCACACACCAAGGAATTACACATAGAGCTATACACATACACAGATCTCTATGTACACGTATGCCTTTGAAGAGAGACATGCCAAAATATGCACACAAACACTCCTTAGAGAGGCATCTGTGCTCAATCATAATTGTGTCCTCTGTGGGATTGCTAAAAATTATTTTTGGAGTAAATTAGCTCCAAGACTAACAGAGAGCACAATCACTGGAGTCATCACTAGTTCATTTTTTTAAACTGAAGTATAGTTGATTTGCAATATTGTGCTGATTTCTGTTGTACAGCAAAGTGACTCTTATAGCATACTGTTCTCTGATCTGTGAAAACACTCTCCAAGCTCATGGCTTTAACCGCCACCTGTGAGTGATGACATTAAGTGCATATCACCTGCCCAAACTTACCACCAGCTTCGTCCTCTCACATTATGATGCATATTATATGGGCATCAAAGATGATACTCCTGAAATGAAAGTCAGCTGTCCCACCATAGCTATGTCCTTTTTTCTTTTACTTGCATCACTCAACCTCTTTCCCAAGCTGGAAATCTTAGTGTTATTATTGATGAGGCCCACAACGTTTTCACCAGGACCCCTATTGTGTGCCAAGTTCAAGTCTTTTTTATTTTTTTTTAATTTTCTCATTCTAATGCCTCTTCTCCTTTTTTGCTATATAACTCAAGTCCAGGTTTTCATTACTTCTAACTTGTATTATTGAAGCAATATAATTGATCTACTGTTCTCTGCTCCAATTCCAGTAAATATACACAAATTGCCAGTCTCCTATTTGAAACCCCAATGACTCTAAATTACTTATAGATTAAAGTTTGAATGCCTTACTCTGATAATCAAGGTCCTCTAGTTTTTTGACTCCATTTGTATTTCTAAATTTGCCTAGTATTACTTCCCTTCACAAATAAAGAAGCCAGAGAAACTGATATTCCTATTCCTGGTGGTTTCTGATCTCTTTGTCATTGTTCCTCCAGTTCCATTTACTTTCTCCTATCTTTCTCTCACTGTACAAATGCTTACTATTGATATAATTCCCTCAAACGCACATACTTTCAAGATACCTCATTCAGGGCCCTTATCACCTTCTGGGCTTCCCTGATGCCTCAGATGTAAAGAATCTTCCTACAATGCAGGAGACCCAGGTTCGGTCCCTGGGTTGGAAAGATCCCCTGGAGAAGGGAATCGCTCCCCACTCCAGTATTCTTGCCTGGAGAATTCTATGGCCAGAGGAGCCTGGCAGGCTACAGTCTACCGGGTCACAAAGAAACAGACACCGACTGAGTGACTAACAGTTTAACATCACTTTCTATCTTACATTACAATGATTTGGATGTATAACTCCTCTCTCCGGTGCTTGTGATCCTTAGTATGTCCGACTCTTTGCGACCTCATGAACAGAAGACCTCACTGTAGCTCGCTAGGCTCCTCTGTCCATGGAATTTTCTAGGCGAGAATACTGGAATGGGTGCAATTTCCCTCTCCAGGAGATTCCGACACATTGATTGAACCTGCATCTCCTGCATTGGCAGGCAGATTCTTTATGCTGCACCACCAGAGAAGCCCCATTCTTCTCCTACCCTTGAGTATATACTGTTTCTTTTTTTAAGAATACACTTGCTTTTTAAAAATACACTTGAATGCTTGAGAGCACAACCCATGGATAATTCATCTTTGTATCTCCCACAATGCCTAACAGAATGTATGAACATTATGCTGCTGCTGCTGCTGCTAAGTCGCTTCAGTCGTGTCCGACTCTGTGCGACCCCATAGACGGCAGCCCACCAGGCTCCGCCTTCCTTGGGATTCTCCAGGCAAGAACACTGGAGTGGGTTGCCATTTCCTTCTCCAATGCATGAAAGTGAAAAGTGAAAGTGAATTCGCTCAGTCGTGTCCGACTCTTAGCAACCCCATGGATTGCAGCCTACCAGGCTCCTCCGTCCATGGGATTTTCCAGGCAAGAGTACTGGAGTGGGGTGCCATTGCCTTCTCCGTATGCACGTTATAGATATTTAATAAATATTCAATAAATATATGTTGACTTAACAAGCATTCGTTTACCTGACAATGACAAAGTTCTGAGGCCTTTATTTATTAAAACAACAACAACAACAACACTATTATTTACCATGGGATTTGTTCATAGTTACTTATTTACTCTGAAATATAATCAGTAGCTAAACTACCAGTTGATTGGCACTTTCAATAATTATTATTTTAAAGGGTATTGAATATACATGCAATCCAGTCCTTAAAGATAGATTAGAATTTCATCATAATTTAAGTCTGTGTGCACGTCTTATTTCAATGCATCAAAAATTTAGCCGTCTTCAGACAGATATGGACAACACAGTGTTTTTCAATGTAACATCTCCAGAACTGGAAATAAATTGTGACCTTCATTTAATGTTTAAAGACTATTCTTTGTTTCCCAGGTGTGATGGGAGAATATGAGCCGAAAATTGAGGTCCATTTCCCTTTCACGGTTACAGCTGCTAAGGGAACAACTGTTAAGATGGAGTGCTTTGCACTTGGCAAGTAAGTACACATACTTCTATAATTAGACACAATTGTTTATTAAAATGTGACATGTCTTATTTTTATATCACTTACTTTGCTAGATTTTATTTTCCTTGAATTAAACCTTGAAGCTCCTTGGTGGCTATTCATTTTTTTAAAAAAAGGCAAGTGGGAATTGATGAAGTAACCAATTATAATTATCTCTTTGGTCATTTCTCTGAGCAATAATGTATATAATTTTGCTATTTTAACATAAAGGAAATGTAATAAAAGAAGAGCTTCACATGTCTTTGCTTACTTGTCTTAAAATTTCAGTATCATTCTTAAATTTTATGCAGCAATGATGTAAATAAAAAAGGGATGAGGTCCTATCCTCTCCCTATGTAAAAGATATATATTCTGACAAGATATAATAAGGCAAGAGTATAAAAATCACAAAGATAATAGTCACACTGGTCCAACAGATTGCTTTAATCTCTTCTGGAATAATGATAACAATAGCATCAGCTGTCAATATGTACAACATGCTATTATTCCCCAATCAGGAAGATGATTTATACCACACTCTAATGCCTGCTATGCTTAATGATTCTATTTCGGAGATGTAAAATCTCACAATGTATAATCACTTGTCAATGATGTTTACAATAAAAATATTGAGCATAAAAACAGGAGTGAGATTTTGATTATATTTGATTAGAGTATTATGATTTATTTTAAATAGAGTGTTGCTGTTTTATTTTTTTATGGTGATAAGACCTCAGAGTCCTTTCTAGACTCTATAATTATAATTTGCATAAATGCATCTCTATCAGAGTTACTAATCATTCAACTTCACTCATGGTGAGCAAACTCCCACAGCGTAAATATAACATACTTGGAAATAAAACATGCTCTATAAATATATTTGTAGTAGGCTTAGTCTGTGGGTGTGAAAATCTTAGTAAATATGAAAAATTCTGCCAATAAAAGGTGTTTTAGAGCATAACAATAGTAATCACCATGTTTTCTAATATTAAAACTATTTGAGGTAACATGCAATTCTGTTTAAATCTAAATAGGAGTCAGATCATAGTCAATTAAAAACAAAATAGATTGTTGTTTGGTCCATCAAAAGTGTTGAGCAGTCCACCAAAAATGCCTGTAAGAGGAAGTATATTTCAATAACTTAAAATTCATCCAGGAGTTACTTGGCAGATATCCAAGGAAGATTCCCAAGCGCACATATATTAATAATTAAATACTACCTTAAAAGTCATGTTTTTCATCATTTTCCAAAGTTGTGGTGTCAAGTATGCTTGAAAATGACCCAAGTGAACTGCTCAATTCTGATAAATACAAAAATAATTATATTGGCTTGATGTCAAAGGTTTTAGTATATCCTACAGTTAAATAATTTTTAAATGTCAGAATTTGCACTAAAGCCACAGACGAAAGGAGGTCATACCGTAAAACAAATTCAAGAACTAGATTTATAGAGAAAAAGCAATATGGGATATTTCCCCAGGCAGGCTTATTTAATAAATTTGATATGTTTGCTTTCGGAAGTCTTGAAATATGCTTAGTAAATTGATCTGTAAAGTCCATTTCATTCTAGGCTGGATCTAACTGCCAAATTAAGTTCTTTTAATACTATATTTTCTTCAGTTTCTCCACTCCTTCTTTGTTAGTCCCTCTTTCCCCATGAAAATAAATAAATATGTAGGAAGGTGAACAAAGCACACAGACTGTCTAGAAGGTCTCTGCTGCCTATTCTTCATGTGAAGTGTCACAATTATGGAATAAAGAAAAAGAACATGCTATGAAGAGATTTATCCCTACCTAAAGACTAATTTACCACTCTGTTGAAAGTAAATAAGATCAAAGAAATAGCATCTTTACATATGTTAATTTCTGTAGAGCACATTATCATGTGGAATAGATCATCTTTGCATCTCAACAGGATCACAGCAATTCAAATTAATACCTGAGCATCTGCTTTATTCCTACAGCTCACCTGAGCTGCATCCCACTTTAATAAGTACAAGATTCCCTGGTATACCTTTGTCTTTCCAAAATCTTCAGTACCTGTCACTAGATATCAATCAGCACCTTGCCACTCAAGCTAATTTGCCCCTCAGTCTGTCCACATAGAGTAGTTTAACCAAATGTTCCCCATAGACTATGACAACCAAATTCTTGCATGGAGCATATTGAGCTCTATTCTATCTCATGGGCTTTGCCCTTGTTTTCTCCAGGCCCCCACTCATTCTCTGACCTCAACTTAAACATCATCTTCTAAGAGTTCATCTACAATACTTGAAGTATATAACTCACACCCATTACTCTGTATCTAAATCTTGTATTTTTCTTCATCAAACTTAACACAGTTTTAAAGTATCCACATATGTGTTTCACTACATAAAAAAAAAAAAAAAAATCACTTTATCAGTCAGGAATCCAACTGCAAAGACTCAGATAACTCAAAAGAATTTAGGCATAAATTGAAGATCCAAGAGAACTAAGAAAAAAACTGAAGTATCTGCAGACTAGTGATAGCAAGAAGTTATTCTCATCCTGAAGCCAAAATGAGCAAGGGTGGAAGATAGTGTCACCAGAAGCACAGAGACCTGAAGATACGGTGTTGTCTGGGGGCGACTCTACAATAGCTATAGCTGTGCAGAGATGTATTAGATGAACATAGCTGAGGAAAGGAGCAGGAAATTCATATCCTGACTTTTTCTTTGTGCATTCTGATCTTCTCCTTCTGAGTTCATGACTGAAAGGCAACTAGAAGCCAGCCTGCAAGCCCAGAGAATGCAGTTGGCAATACAAAAGGAAGGCAGAGATTCTGAGGGAAGATGAGGGTGACCAGCAAGGGAGACAAACAGAATAACCAGCAAGTACCCATCATTAAGTTTTAAGCCTAGTGAGGGCAGGGATCCTGATTGCAGTCTTCACTTGTGTATTTCCAACGCCTACCACAGTGCCTGGCACACAGCACTCAGGAAATAATTTTTGAAGGAAAAGATGAACTCTGAAAGCTATATGCCCACTTAATCCAGTATGCTTTTTATTAATAGATAATAAATAATATACTTTATTTTCTAAACTTACACCAAATACACTTCCACCACTGTTCACAAAGAAAAATGCTATGTTCTTACTCTTTTTGAAAAGTACATTTACCTCTTTACATAATTTGTCCCTAAACACATTCAATTATTGCAACTTAGAGTATGTAAATTAATACAGCTATAGTTGCACATGGAAACTTACATTACCATATGGAAAATAGATAGCCAACAGGAATTTGCTGCATGTCTCAGGAAACTCAAACAGGGGCTCTGTTTCCACCTAGAGGGGTGGGGTGGGGAGGGAGATGGGAGGGAAGTTCAAAAAGGAGGGGATATATATCTATACTTATGGCTGATTCATGTTGAGGTTTGACAGAAAACAGCAAAATTCTGTAAAGCAATTATCCTTCAATTAAAAAACAAATAAATAAAAAAGATAATTTAAAGATATATAAACTAATAACATTTTCTGTGTTCTTGAAGGAAAATAGCAGAAAGGCAAATTATTTTAGATTACCAAAGTTTACTGTATCTTAGTATCACACATATTCACCAACCTGTCTAATTTGAAGTTAAATAAAAAGTCAATTGGGATTGTGATATACTCACTACTATATATAAAATGGATAACTAATAAAGACCTACTACATAGCAATGGGAACTCTACTCAATACTCTGTGGTGACCTATATGGGAAATGAATCTAAAAAAGAGTGGATATATGTATATGTATAACTGATTCACTTTGTTGTACACCTGAAACTAACACAACATTGTAAAGCTGTGTTACACTATACTCCAAAAGTGTGTGTGTGTGTATGTATATATACATATATACTCCATGGGGACGACAGAGGATGAGATGGCTGGATTGCATCACTGACTCGATGGATGTGAGTCTCAGTGAACTCCTGGAGTTGGTGATGGACAGGGAGGCCTGGCGTGCTGTGATTCATGGGGTCACAAAGAGTTGGACATGACTGAGCGACTGATCTGATCTGATCTGATATATATGTGTGTGTGTGTGTATACATATATATATATATATATACACACTCCTATAGTATGTTAAACTATACTCCAATAAAAATCTGAAAAATAAAAAGAAATGCCATATGATCTCACTTATAATGTGAAATCTAAAGCATGACACAAATGAGCTTATTTATGAAAAACAAACAGACTCACAGACAGTGAGGACAGACTGATGGTGGCCAAGGGGGAGGGGGAGGAGAGAGGATGGGGTGGGAGTTTGGAAGCATCAGAAGCAAGCTGTTTGGTATAGAATGGATAAGTGACAAGATACTACTATATAGCACAGGGAACTACATCCAATGTCCTATGATTAAATGAAATAGGATAATGAAAAAGGATATTTTTAATGTGTACCTAAGACTCTGATGCTGGGAGGGATTGGGGGCAGGAGGAGAAGGGGACGACAGAGGATGAGATGGCTGGATGGCATCACTGACTTGATGGACGTGAGTCTCAGTGAACTCCGGGAGTTGGTGATGGACAGGGAGGCCTGGCGTGCTGCAATTCATGGGGTCACAAAGAGTCGGACACGACTGAGCGACTGATCTAATCTGATATATGTGTGTGTATCACTGAATCACTTTGCTGTACAGCAGAAATTGACACAAGTTTGTAAATCAACCACACTTCAATTAAAAATGCCCACTTTATGGAAAAGAAACATATTTTATAAAAACAAAAGCACCCCTTAATAAACTTTTAAAAGCCAATAGTAAAGTTGTAAGCTGTTAGTTTGCTTCTAAAGAAATCTCTACTTAAATCTGAACTTTTAAAAAATCATATGGTTTTTCTATAAGCTACTGCAAAAGAATACAACAGGAGAGTGCTATTTATACCACCTTGGAAATCTCTCTGCAAATAGAATTATACAACACTGAGTACAGAGAGAATGCATGAAGTGACTGTCACATGATATGTTTAGTATTGTTTAGTTCAGCAAAGGTATGATTTCCCCCAGGAGGGTGGGAAATGGGAAATGTTTAAAGAGGATCCACTGGGAAACAAAGGTGTGTAAGGCTTGGGAAATACAGCAAAGTGTAAAAATGGGGAGGTGAATTAATCACTTTGGAAAGAAAAGGCTGTTTTAGACATATGGAAGATTATTATCAAGAGATCACCACAAGCTGTTCTCCAGTTTCACCAAAGTGGGGAGAGGGAGAAATTCCAACAATATGGGACAAAACCAGCGAAATTAGAATAAGTATAATGTAGAAGTGTTTAAAAAAGTTATTAAAAGGCAAACGGGCTATCAGAGAGGCAGTAGAAGCTTAGAAGCTTTTTCCCCACACTGCTGCAATAACAAAATAAGATCTGTCTGTCTTCTAACACTTTAGGTGCAATGTTTTCTGAAAGGAGAGAAATGGTACTGATCAGGGTTGGAAATGAACATTTTAAACCTTCTCTTTTGCCTGCCACTCATCTGCCCACTCAGACTGAATTATTAAGAGTAGAAGGTTAGAGTCAGGCAGACTTAATTGGCTGCCTTTTGGCAACTACATTACTATACAACGTTTTAAAGTGGTTGGTGGCATGTGGGGGAAATAGAAATGAAGGGTGTTGCCTTTTCTTACTCAGCATTAAGCTTCATGACTTTAGTTTGGAAAGAAGCACTGCCTTTGATATTTCCCAGGTTGGCTTTTAAACACTGGACACAGTACTTTTGAAAGGAAATGAGAGAAAAAAGGTTAAAGGACAATGCAAGTAAGGACTCTCTTAGGACCCTAATGAATATTTCATTTCAACGTTATCTCTAAATATGGTGTGCCTAGAGATTATCATACTAAGTTAGACAGAGAAAGAAAAATACCATATGATGACACTTACATGTGGAATCTAAAAAAGTGATACAAATAAATTTATTTACCAAACAGAAACAGACTCACAGACTTAGAAAACAAATTTATGGTTACCAGAGGGGAAAGGCTGGAGGAGGAGAGGGATAAATTAAGAGTTTCAGATTAACATATACACACTGCATGCATGCGAGCTAAATTGCTTCAGTCATGTCTGACCCCTTGTGACGCTATGGACTGCAGCTTGCCAGGTTCCTCTGTCCATGGGATTCTCCAAGCGAGAATACTGGAGTGGGTTTCCATGCCCTCCTCTAGGGGATCTTCCTGACCAAGGGATCAAACCCAAATCTCTTATGTCTACCTGCATTGACAGGTGGGTTCTTTACCGCTAGTGAAGCCCCTACCACTGTGAAGCCCCAACATATATGCACTACTATATGTAAAATAAATAGCAAATATCCACCATATAGCAGAGGGAGCTCTACTCAATATTCTGTACTAACCTATATGGGAAAAGAATCTGAAAAAGAATAGATATATGTATATGTATTAGGGCTTCCCAGGTGGTACTGTTGCAGGAAGGGGGACCCCTTCTAGGGCCTGAAACTGGGCTCTTGTCTAACACTCAGAAATGAATTGTCCGAGGAGACACATCTGCTGACAAACCAAGAGATTTTATTGGTAAAGGGCACCTGGGTGGAGAGCAGCAGGGTAAGAGAACCCAGGAGAACAGCTCTGCTGCGTGGCTCGCAGTCTTGGGTTTTATGGTGATGGGATTAGTTTCCAGGTAGTCTTTGGCCAATCATTCTAATTCAGAATCTTTCCTGGTGACGCACGCATCGCTCAGCCAACATGGATGATAGCAAGAGGGATTCTGGGAAGTGGACAGGCACACGGTGTCTCCTTTCCACCTTTCCTGAACTCTTCCGGTTGGTGGTGGCTTATTTGTTCCTTATTCCTTACAGGATCTTCTGTCATAAAACAATTCATGCAAATAGTTACTATGGTGCCTGGCCAGGGTGGGCGATTTCAATCAGTGTGTTTCCCCTAACAGTGCTAGCAGTAAAGAACCCGCCTGCCAATGCAGCAGACATCAGAAACGCTGGTTCAATCCTTGGGTAGGGAAGACTCCCTGAAGGAGGGCATGGCAGCCCACTCTAGTATTCTTGCCTGGAGAATCCCGTGGACAGAGGAGCCTGGTTGACTACAGTCTGTAACAGGGTCACAAAGAGTTGGACATGACTGAAGTGACTGGACACGCATGCATGTCCCTGTTCGGGCACCACTTGCCGGGGTCCAGCCCCAGTGGATCCAGGGAATTCGAAGTGGGGATGGCGTCGGCGAACTGGATACGATAGCTTTAATTAAATATTAATTAGAGATATAAAGAGTAATAGAATAAGGATAGCTCAGTAGGAAAATTCAGCCCAGAAAAGAGGCTGAATAACTTGGTTTACGTGGAAAGCCAATAAAATTCCAGACAAGGAATTTGCATCACCTACGTAGGCTGCAGGCATCCTCCCATTCTCCCGAAGGAGAGGAGACACTAAGGCCTCCCTGGTCAGATCTTAGAAGCCCAGGCAAAATTAGTAGGCTTGGCAAGCCTCCACGCTCCAGATGGGAATTCAGCCAGAAGGTGAGAGAAAGAACGACATGGGGAGACCAAGTTTTGGTGAACAAGGCCTGCACTTTATTTTCCAAAGTAGTTTTTATACCTTAAGTTGTGCATAGAGGATAATGGAGGAAGGGGTAGAGTCATGCAAGGACAGCAGTCCTTGATCCTAATCAAAGCCAGGCTTTCTTCCTGCAAACTTATCATATGCAAAAGTTTAGGTGATTTACATCATCTTCTGGCCAGGAGGCCTGTTAACATTTTATGACCCTTTCTTCAGAAAACATATTTTTCTCTAAAGGTGATTATTCTAAAGTTAGGCACCACCCTCCGAAAGCATTAGATAAAGTTGCATTCCTTTAGGGCAAAGGTGTGGTGGGCTATAAAAAGAAAAGAATTAACTCAAGGTTCCAAGGTTACAAACATTAAAGCTACTACTTACATTCCTATACAACAATTACATTAATCAATACACACCCAGGGACACAGTAGGTAAGGGATATGGAAACTTAGCAGCAAACATTGGCACAACAAGTGAAAAACCCTTCACCAATACAATTTCTAATCAATCTTTTAACTGCTCAAAGGAATCTATATTTAGACAGTTTAGAACATCTCATGCCTCTCACGGTTGGAAGGCTGTGAACAATCACATGTGGCCGGAAGAACATTTTCAGGAAGGCTAGAGGACTTCCAAAGGAGTTTGTAGGTTGAAACACTCTTATCACACCCAGGAACTTTATTAACTGGAGCTGTAAGTTAACTCTTTTTCAGAGAGAGGTGGTGGGGGACAGCCCCCCGTAAAGTCAGAGGTGTAGGTGAGAGCACAAAGCAGTAAAGTAGGCAGACTCTGGTTTTTGGGGTAGATGCTCAAGAATTTCCAGGGGGACTCCTGAGGCTTGATCCCGCCTTTGTGTATGCCGAGCCTCCTTCCTCATGACCTTTGCCATGGGCGGAGTTCCTCACGCTGGCTTCTGGCATCTCCCCCTTTTTTATTTCTTAAAACAGCCAGATGCAGCTCAGTCGTGAGCTTCTGAATGTTCTGCTGAAGAATCCTGACAATACAAGAAAGAATGATTATGAGAAGCAAAATTAGAGCACCAAGAGCAGCATAACTAAAGATATTAGACAGAATGTTTTTTCCAGAAATAAAGTTAGAGAAGGTGTGAAAAAAGTCATTAGCTGCTCCAGCGGTGGTAAAATCCAGTCGAGAGTGTTCCAGGGTCTGTATTTGATTATGAAGTTTCCCTAAGTCCAGGTCAATGTCAGAGCTGTTCCAAACACTTGAAATATGATTTTTAATTTTTTCCCATTCATAATCTGTCTCGTTTACCTTCAAAGATGTCACACATATCCACCAGTAATCAGCGTGGCATGACAGAGCCATTTTCACTTTTAAAGCCTGTAACTCAGTCCCAATATGCATTATTGCTTCCTCCAAGGCATCTGCCCTCATCTCCAACTTTCTATCTATAGATTCCTGTGTTGCTAGAGTTAGAGAAACATTTTTAGACATGGTATCAACAAATTGGGCAGTATGCACTTGTTGAGTCAATGATATTGCTGCCACAGTAACAGAAGTAATTGCTGCTATTAAAACTGATATTCCTAAAATAAGTAAGCCCACAAATCATCATAGACCATAATTATCATATCAATAAGTGGTTACATCATAAGATAAGGTGGATGTTGTAACACTACAAAGGAACAAACATTATATTGAGGGTTTAAACAAGATAAAAATATACATTGTTCACAAGTTACTATATTAGGTCTACATCTTTTTTACTGACCGCTTTGGCCCTGATCACTATGTTTGCATTGCAAAACACCTGTTGTGGGTGCACCAGGGAGCAGCTGCAGACGTCGGCCCGGGGGAGCAGTGTCCCCAGCAGCAGGAGGCAGAACACGAGTGGCAGGCTGCAGGCCGCAGGACCTACTGAGGGCTGAGGGGCGGGGTTCACAGACTTGGGCTAGCCGCCGCCGCTTGGGCTCAGGGTGTTTCCCTCTTGCCCGTGGGGCTGCGCTGGTCTGGACGGCACTTTGCAGGTGCACTTTCCTCTCTGGCCCTCACTCACAAACTTCTTTGCTCTAGGTCACGGGGTGCAGCGAGGAGGGTGCGGGGCGCAGCTGGTGGCGTGGAGGCGAGAGCTGGCTGGGGGGCCGAGTGAATGAGTGCGCGCGCTGTGAACCTGGTCTTTGGGGAATATTACCTGACAAATTAGTCTGTCTGGGATCCAAATTGGAGAATCTGTGTCCTGAGGAAAAATATAAGCATACTCTCTCCGACAAGTTAGCAACACATCTGGCCGGGATATGAAATTTATACCTTGAACCAGGTGAATTTTGATGGTGAATTTTGTGAGAATTTTTAGCCTTATCAACTTTTTATATAAGTTTAAAGCGATAACATTAGTCAATGCATCTGCCAAAGCATTTCCTTCATGTAAAGGGCTGGGCAAGACAGAATGGGCTCTAATATGTCCCACAAAATATTTTTATCTCTGTGTTTAATTTCTTTCTGTAAATCAGATAACAAGGAGAAAATAGTAGTTTTATTTTCTGGAATATTAGCAGTCTCTATATGAGGAAACAACCCTACAATATATCGGGAGTCGGACACGACTGAGCGACTTCACTTTCACTTTTCACTTTAATACATTGGAGAAGGAAATGGCAATCCACTCCAGTGTTCTTGCCTGGAAGATCCCAGGGATGGCGGAGCCTGGTGGGCTGCCGTCTATGGGGTTGCACAGAGTCGGACACGACTGAAGTGACTCAGCAGCAGCAGCAGTCAAAAGATTAAAGGTGTGGTCTCTTAAATGTCGAAAAGCCTAAATAACTGCTCATAACTCAGCCTTGACATTTTATTCCCTTGAATTAAAAGATCTTTTAAAGGCCTTGGAGCTGTAATTTCCTGCACCCAAAAGGCTAGATCACTAGATCCAAATGCTTTGTGGCTCCTAGCTTGAGAAGTCAAGTTTTTTTTCTATCTGATAATAAGGTAAAAAGCAAAAGCTGTGTTACTCTTTGACCTTTATTAATTTGCACAGTTTTGGTAAGTGGTGAGATCAAAACTTTAATTTCTCAATATAATTAGAATCTACTACACCAGGCACCACCAAAAATTTCTTGAAAAGAAAGTGAGCTATGCCTCAGCACAAATCTTACAATGCTTTCAGGTAGGGGCCAGCCACTCCCGTTGGAATCGTAGCAACTGGCATGTCAGGGGTTAATATTGTTGCCGTGGTGGAACGGAGGTCCAGTCCCAAGCCACCTGAGGTTGATTAGCACGGCTTGCTGTCTCTGTTTAGCAGGACACCGCCGACAAAAATGCCCCATTTGATCATAAGAGAAACTTTTTTTATTTGTAGAATCCTTTTTTTTATTACGATTATTATTTTTTTCTTTTTCTTTTTCAATTTTTTTCTTTTTATTTTTCTCTCTCTCTCTCTCTCTCTTTTTTTTTTTTTTTTGCTTGCGTGAGGCCCCCTGAAGGGGTTTTCTGCAAGGAGCAGGCTCTTTATATTGTGTATTCTTTAAAAGCTCCTTTGTTTAAAAGAAAAAAAATTTTTTTTAATCTTTTTCAGCCTTAGGCAATGCTCTGGGAGGCTTTGGATGTAAACTGGGGAATTCCTAGGCCCTGGGAGGTGCAAGCGGAGGTGGGGTAGTCGCCTTAAATCAGAAATTGTTGGACAAATTTTTAAAGGTTTGTGTAGAGGGGGAGGGGGCTTGCCAGGGCGCCCTGCCACAGCGTCCTGTAAGCCCTTTCATTCCTCGGGAGGTAGAGCACAGTCTCCCTCCTTTTTTATTTCTTAATGCATTACTGAATCACTTTGCTGTACACCTGAAACTAACACATCATGAATCAATTGAACTCTAATATAAAATAAGATTTTTTTAAAAAGAACTGCACTAGAAAAGGGAAAAAAAGAAAGCTGGTGCTATTTTCAAGTGATCGTGCTCAGTGTGTAAGTCTGATCTGTATAAGTTGTTAACAAGGTCATGTAGAGCAAAATGAGAACTTGGAAGTATGGAGAGTTATTAAGTACAAGAAGTAGCTACCATCTCTCTGGCTGCGGAAGTGTTCCATTACTAAAATTTAAGAAGTTTGGAGGTACCGTTCTGGGACCCAGACTTCTGAGAAGCCTCCACCAGCGAGGGGTTGGAGCTAAGTTTTCCAGGTGATGTACCTGGAGCTACAAGTGTTGGAAAAACTCAAACTAGATTCCTTTGCTGCTTAGGGAAGAATGCCTCACTGAGGTGCCATTCACAGGAATCTCAAGCACAGAGGGAGCAATACAGAGCACATCCTTTCTCCCTCCTCTAGTCTTGCAGCCTCTTTCTAGAGCCTTCTCTTTGCAGTACAGAAATGTGGTTTCTAGAGTCCTGGCCCTTGTATCACAAAGCAGAGTGAGGAAGAAGCTACAGATAGTAATTTAACAACCAGCACAAATTCCACTTTACATTTTCAAGCTCATCTTTTAATCAGCCATGAACAACCCCTTCCTGGACCTCATCCCCACACACATCCCTCTTCTGTGATCCTGCAACTTGTACCCCTCAGTCTAAAATATCCTGCTCTCACAATCCCTGTTCAGTTTTCAAGGTTTAAGCCAAATGCCACTTCTCCATTAATGTCTACCTGTTTTACTTGAGATTTGATATATATCCTTTGGAGTCATATGAACAACCATCTATCACTGTTTAGCCTGCCCCATTGAGTCAGCTGTGTGTATCTGCCTACAGTGCTAAAGTTTTGCATCCCTAGAATATTTTTCTATGCAGCAAGTGTTGAATATATTTACTGAATGGAATCCAAATATGAGAATATGGTCAGTCATCTGTAATAGGAGGTATATTATTGCCTTGGTTTGGTCAGACAGAAATCTCCAGATGCCTTTCAAGTGTTTGGCCCTGAAAATTCAGACCACATTATATTAGCTACGGGTTTTTGTCAGATTTCACTTCACCATATGACCTTTTGCAGACCCCATAAAGATCAGTAGATAATGTCACACAGCCACCAACTATGAAAAACTAAAATTTGGTCACTGATGCTTAAGTGACCCCTTATACAAGGGCAAACTTGGGGTTATTCTGTAATAAAGATGCCATATGCTTTAAAGCAACATTGGCTTATCTACTATGACAATCCTGCAAGCTAATAGCAGTACAGGCAGATTTTTTTTCTTTATTTTACATGTTCCTTATCTTGCTTTCACAGCCATTTACACACAAGCGGATCAGCTGTGCTCAAAAGGCCTTGAACCAGTTACTGTAATAATTATGTGAATGACCTTTCCAGACTCATCTGAACTCTGGTGGTGAGGTGGGAGGGAAGAATACATTCAATTTCCTGCCCCTTTTAGTTCCTGCTCATCTCTCTTTCACATAGCATTTACAAATCATTTTTTGTTACACTCCATCAAATGCCTATTAGGAAACAAGGACATTAAGTAATTTTTTCCTTTTTTATACTTTTATTGCAAATAAGAAAAGCACCAGTTATCAATTCACAAAGTCATTTTCGTGGTAGTTTGTGTTCCCTTTTCCTCAGTCTTTAACCATCTCAAATGGCTCCTCTTCCGTCACATTGTAACTGTGAGAATGACACATATTCCTCTGAGACTCCCCAAAGCCTGCAACCGGCAAACGTTCATCAAAGAACCTGCTCTTTAGTTACAGATTGATGATTTATTAATACTGTTTATTTGAAACTGCCAGTCACTAACGACTTCAGAAATTAAAAAATAAATTGGAGTTGTGTGGTATTTGTCTATCAAATCAAACTCAAATTACTTAATCATTAGATTGACGAAGGATCTGGGGATAGGAGTTAGTTATTGAGTCTAGGAATCAATAAATGTTTAGATATAGAGAAATGGTACATATGGATTCAAGAAAATTGCACTTATGGGCTATTGGTTGCTTCAGTATTGTTGAAGTTAAGGACAAATCCTCATTTCAGATGGTACCTAAAGGAAATGGGTGCTGAAAGAACCTTAAAGATTGCATAGCCTATTATCAGTTTGTAGATGGAAAAATGAGATCCTGCAGGGAAAGATTAGACCAAGACACTTGGGCAAGCTGGCCAGACTAATCATATGATGCTTCATCATTTGATATTCTTTACATTTTCAACATTCTTCCTTCCACAGTGCCAACTATGAGAGTGCTTTATTTACTTATTTATTTTTGCTCTCAGAGGTGTCATCTATTTCTAGGGACACAGAACCAATTTATTACTCACATTTGGAGTCACAGTTAACTGGCATCATATTTCTAATTCTTCCAGAGCTGGCTTAGGAATGCTTAAACTGCCTTACAAGAAAAACTGCATACCTGCTAAAGGTCTCACAGCTAACGTGCTGTAGAAGCAGACCAGGTCTTCTGATTCTAAAACTAATGCTCTTTCCAACTTATTGTAACATTTTTCAGTTGCTAAGAGTAATTTCCATTTTTATCAAAGCAACTATTTTTCTGGATGTATTAAGTTTCCCAGTGATTAGGAATATTAGTATAGAGGACAAGACACCAAAAGCATAAAGCAAGAGATAATATCAAAATTACTGAGCTTTATACTTGGATTCTTTTAGAAACACATCCAAGAACCTTACTTTGGGTGAATCTCCCTGTAGTTTCATAGAATAACCTCTTCCACCAAAAGTTGATTGAGGGATATTAAGTTTTTATAATATAAAGGTTTTTAGCATTATATAACCTCATGACTACAGTTTCCAAAAACAGAGTCTTTCTTTTAATGATTACGTATTTAAGTTTGTGGTTTCCTTTGGGTTTTTTAGGGAAACCTTTCAGCCTTAATAATCATAAATTTAGAAGTCATAGTCGAGGGTCTAGTAACAGAAAATCTTTATGATTATCTAACCCCATCAATTCTAGTGTAAGTCTTCTTTTCAATTTAGGGTTTAGCCTGAGATTCAGAGGATGCATCATATCTGAATGTCTTTGGTCTTTTTGCCTGATACTTAATGGAGGAGAAAATTTTCCTTTATATTAATATCTCTGATGTCAATGACATACACATAGCACACTGAAGATTACATACAAAGTTTATTTGTTCACTAATTAAAAAAAAAAGTCTTTATCTATTTATGGCTGTGCTGGGTCTTGTTTGCTGTGCAGGCTTTTCTCTAGTTGTAACAAGCCAGAGTTAGTCTTTAGTTGAGGTTCACGGGCTTTTCACTGCAGTGGCTTCTCTTGATGTGGAGCTCTAGGGTGCAAGGGCTTCAGTAGTTGTAGCCCATGGGCTCAGTAGTTGCAGCTCCCAGGCTCTAAAGCACCAGCTCAATAGTCGTGGTGCACAGGCTTAGTTGCTCCACAGCATCTGGGATCTTTCTGAACCAGGAATAGAACCCGAGTCTCCTGCACTGACAGGAAGATTCTTTACAGTTCAACCACCAGGGAAGCCCTTATTTGTTCATGCTTAAATTTGAGCTCTTACCAACTGAGCAACCAGAGACATAATTCCATCTCTGTCTTTGGAATTTTAGTGATTTTTAAAACTTGGAAACAGATGCTCTTCATTTGAGGTAGGGAGGGTGAATCACATGGAAAAGGCTGTTACTTAAATTGTACTTTTTAACACCATCTCCTATGCCTTTATCATACAGGTAATATTAACTAAGTTTTTATTTATCTTTGCAATAATATTTATTGGAAAAGATTACCTTGAAGTTAAAGCATTACAACTTTGTATTCTTCACTTCTGTGTTGCAAATATAATAGTGCTATATAATATGCAATTAAATGAAATGTATCTGCATGTACAATGTATAATTAAACTGCTTCTGAATTATAGCTCATGCCTTTTTGCCTTAGGTAATTTTTGTTTCTCCATTATATGTAAGCATTTTCCATTTCAGATGACAATAGAAAGTGTGTCTCTTTTGATTTGATACTATTTGCATTCATCGTCCCTGGCTGTGTGCTTGATCTTCAGTGATAGAGTCACATGCACATGGTAGGATATGATGCAATTAAGCAGTCGGAGTTGCCTGTACAAATGAAACATTTAAATGTGGGTATGGATGTACGTGTATGTGAATAAATATTTAAATCAGCAGAAAGAGTATCTCAAGATAGAAAATGTTAAGACAGCTAAACCTCTGTCATCATTTTTTTTCTTTATTATTATTTTCTTTTTTTAATGCAATATAGCAACACCTACTTTCTGTTCCTGTCACTGTTATTGTTAGTAGCTATGTGGTACAGAATAGTTTTCATGTCAAATCTTTGTAATAATATGTTTTAGTTTGGAGGATAAATTCAACTGATAACCAGTAGACGCAAAAAGTGATTCTCAATGGGGACATATGTCAGCTGCTGTTTCATAGTAGAAAAGCAAGTGATAAGTACTTTTGGTCACCTCTAGCCCCTACTTTTCTTTTGGGGATCGAATCAATCTGGTTACAACTTTTAGAATGTCTTATTTATGGCCATTTTCTCAAAGGAAGATCCATTATGAAATCAGGTCACTAGTTTTATACATCCCTACAGAGAAATGTAGCTTCCTCAACATGTCTGATAGAAGAACATGCATCAGGGTTCCCTACACAGAAATAAAGGGGAAGAAATCTTCCTCCTCCACCTTCATATAATACTATTACATTTAGCCACAGAAAGCATAGGTATAATACACTCAAAAGCATATATTGAAAAAAATGCTTACAAATATGAAGCCTAGATATATTTTACAATTGATGGTATGTTATAGTTTAATTGGCAGTATTTTGTTTCTTAATTATTCTTAAGGGTGTGTCATGTTCACAAGTGCCTTGGATGTGATGAATTAGAGTAATTAAGGCTAAAGTGGTATATGTCTAATCTTAGTGATAAAGTCAGAACCTGAGTGATAACATAGTCTTCTTTCATTTATATTCAATTTAATTTAAAAAATCTGAGTTAATAAGCAAAATATCTGCCCTGTAGAACTGGAAACTACTAGGGAAATGGTTGTTAAGTGAATATTTTTATTATATTAAGTCAACAATATTTACTCTAGCATTAACCATCTCAGTTACTTCCAATCATGTCATCTGTGAAGGTCCAAACACAAGCACCTTTAAAGAGGGAGTTGAATACAAAGGAAGCTAGTCCAGGAGAATCCTTCCTCCACCTGTTTCATCATTTTTTAACTCTCTGGTTGTTACTGAGTCTGTGTCACAAATAACATAAAGTAGAAGAAACATAAAGAGTGATAGTTAAAGAGATATATATATGATGGTTACCCCCATTAGGTTCTTGTTTTGTTTTCATTTTTGGATTAAAGGAGTAAACTAGAAAGGATAAATATTCTGATACATTTTCAGTGACTTAAATGTGTAGAAAAAAATCTAATAATTCAAGTGTTCATTTAGATAAACTAACTGTACTGCTGAAAGATTTCTTCAAACTGCTTCTTAAAAGTTTTACTGAGGGAGCATTGACATGCAATAAATGTCTAAGATATGCAATGTGATACATTTTAACACATGTATATCCCCGTGAATGTCACATGTCTCTTCAGTACCCATAAACATCTGCATGTAAAGGTGTAATCTTTCCTTTCTTTCCATCCATTCATTCCCACCCCCAGAAAGCTACTGATTTGATTTCTCTTCTGTAACTATAGACTAGTACGCATTTTTCTAGAGTCCAATATAACCAGAATTATGCACTATGCAGTTTTCTTTGTCTGACTTTTTCACTCAGTATACAGGCACACCTTGCTTTACAGTACTTCACTTTACTATGTTTCACAGATACCATGGATTGTACAAGTTGAATAAATCTGTAGATGCCATTTTTCCAACATTTACTCACTTTGTGTCTCTGTATCACATTTTGGTTATTCTCACAATATTTCAAAGTTTTATTGTTTATTACTATCATTCTTATTATGTTTGTCATGGAAATCTGTAATCTTTGACGTTACTATTACAAAAAGATTACAACTCACTAAAGGTTTAGATGACAGCAATAAGGTATTTTTTAATTGTTAACTACATTGTTTTGTTAGATATAATGCTATTAAATAATGCACACTATTAAGCTGCAGTTTATTGTAAATATAGATTTTATATGCACTGGGGAGCTGACAAATCTGTGTTGAGTGGCTTTATTGTGATATTTGCTTTATTGTTGTGATCTGGAATTGAACCCATATCTCTGAGGTATGGCTGTATTATCTTGAGATTCATATAAGTTGTTCAGTATACCAATACTTTATTCCTTTATAATGCTAAGTAGTATTCTGTTTATTGTCTGTATTACAATGTGTTCATGTATTCACCTGTTGGACATTTGGGTTGCGTCCAAGTTTCAGCTATTACAAATTAAACTTCTATGAATATTTGTTTATGTCTTTGTATGCATATAAGCCTTTATTTTTTCCTAAATAACACATTGAATGTTTTCTCTAGGTTTTTGAACAATGTGACATGGTTACAATAACTCTTTTAATGTCCTTATCTATTTTTATCATATGTCTTTCTTTGTGTCAGTTTCAGTTGATTAATGCTTTCTTCTTCATTATCAATTATGTTTTCCTAATTACTTGCACACATACAGTTTTTAATTTGACATCAAATGTTTGAATTTTATGTTGTTTGATACTGGCTATTTTTGTATTCTTGACCATTGTTCTGAGATGTGATTAAGTTAGCTGGAAACAATCTGATCTTTTCAAGTCTTTATTTCATGCTTTTTTAGACAATATCTGAGAGCCATTCGATTGAGGGTGAATTATTCCCCACTCCTGTGGCAAGTCTTTTCTTAGTATTCCAATCGATGACTCCTGAATTATGAGATTCTCCACTTAGACTATTAGGGTAGGAACTATTTCTGACCTGGGTGAATTCTGAGTATTGTTTCTTCCAATCCATTCAGAAGGTCCTTTTCGATCTTTAAATATTTTTCTCAAATGGATATGTTGACTCATTCTAAAGTGAATAATCAAAGAGAATCTTCCATAGATCTCAACATTCTCTCTCTATGCTTCTTTCCCCTTTTGAGTATTGTGAACCCCAGCCACCTTAGCTCCCCTAGACTCCCAGATTTGTCTCCTCAAATCAGGAAAGCAGATGGACTTTGCCCGAGTCTCTGCTACCTTGGAAACTTTGCCCAGGGATTAAGCTGAGGCACTTGTTTGGCTCCATGGATTATGTAACAGTTCAGGGATCAATGTCCTTCACAGCCTGATGTCCAAAATTTTGAGATCTATTTTTATATATATTTTGTCTAATTTTCACGTTTTCTATTTAATCTCTTTTAGTTTTTTTTTTTTTGTGTGTGTGTGTGTTTTGGTAGGAAGTAAATGAAAGGTCAAAAGTAAAGGTACCCTAACCATCTATATCTAACCAAGGAGGCAGAAATGAAACATGGGAAATAGCATATTTTACCTGCCTTTATTAGAAAAAAAAAAATATTGTGTAAACTTTGGAAACAAAAAGATACCAGAATGGTCCTTTGACTGAGTTCTTCCTCAGAAACAATTTGGAATAGGAGACGTAAAAAGGAAAAGTAATTTTCTAATTTAACCCTATAATCTTCAAAAAGAAATCTGCCATATTGCATTCATGAGAATCTAGAACTTCTACAGTTTAATAATTTGTATTTTTAGTGTCATATTACCTGACAAGAACAAAGTCTTGATAGTTTGAGATATTTATCAACTGAACCAATCATTTACCAGCTATATGACATCAGATGAGTTATTGCCTAGATCAAGTCTCATATAAAATCTGTAGAGTAAGAATGACAATTTGTGTGTTATTCACTCAGCCATGTCCAACTCTTTGAGACCCCATTGACTGTAGCCTGCAAGCTCCTCTGTCCATGGAATTCTCCAGGCAACAATAGTCAAGTACATAGCCATTTCCACTTTCAGGGGATTTCCCAACCCAGACCCAGGGATGAAAGCCGGGTCTCTTGACAATGTCTACCTCATAAAATTGCTATTAGATTTCACTGAGAGTCTCAATAGTAAAGGCTTATAAATTACGTATTAATTCCCTCTTTCACTCTAGTTCTATGGAATATTTGCAAAACATTATTTATTTTATAAAACATTTGTCGATACTCTAATGTTCTGCTTTCTGAAATACTATAAAAGACATAGTCCATTACTCAAGTGTTTCTTCAACCAGGAATGCCAACATCCTATAAACCTCACACTCTCTGCTAACATCCAGCTTTTCATGGTTTCAAATGAGAATATACCAGAAAAAACCCAGTTTCTAGATTTCTGTTTATAATATACATTGACATGTACCTTAGTAATCTAAAAAAAATTCTGAATCTATAAAATAAATTTACATACATAAGAAACACTGGGAAATTTTTTGTCAGTTTTATCTTTCCCAAACATCCTTTCAGGTCAAAACCCTTCTTTTATTCTATTAGTTTAAAGACTACTTTTTAGGCTGATTTTACATACTAAGTCAAGGGTAACATTTTACTCAGGCTGCTGTTAATATTGAAAATACTTTATGATTATTTTAGCATCAAATTTGATATATTGATCTTAGATAATGCCAAGAGGCCAAAATATTTTCAAAAGGTAAATATCAGTGGTCAAGTACTTAGGAAAAATACACACACACACACACACATAAACACACATATGTATATGTTGCATTCCATGGGGTTGCAGAGTTAGGCATGACTGAGTGACTGAACAACAATATATATATGAAAAATTTTGTTCCATCGTTGATTTTAATGGTTTAATAACTATTGCTATAAAATCCATATGTTCTGTATATAGAAAAAAATGATTAAACAAAATAACTTGTCATAGTTTTAATTCCAATATGGGATAGAACTTTCTCTGTTTATGAAGATAATCAGTGACTTTAAAATCTATGGGTAATTCAATTATAAGCAAAAATTTAAGTGTAATATAGACAAAAATATAACTGAAGAAAAATGGCATTGAAAAACAACTTTGAACCTCTGTTCTTCCATAGCTGATACAGACTATGTTGTTGTTGTTCAATCATAAAGTCATGTCTGACTCTTTGAAACCCATGGACTGCAGCAGGCCAAGCTCTTCATCCTTCACTATCTCCCAGAGTTTGCTCAAATTCATGCCCATTGAGTTGGTGATGCTGTCTAATCATCTCATCCTCTGCCACCCCTTTCTCTTTTGCCTTCAATCTTTCCCAGCATCAAGGCCTTTTCCAATGAGTTGATCCATCACATCAGGTGGCCAAAGTATTGGAGCTTCAACATCAGTCCTACCAATGAGTATTCAAGATTGATTTTCATTAAGATTGACTGGTTTGATCTATTTGCAGTCCAAGGAGCTCTCAAGAGTCGTCTCGAGCACCACAATTTGAAAGCATCTATTCCTCGACACTCAGCCTTCTTTATGGTCCAACTCTCACATCTGTAAATGATTACTGGAAAAACTACAGCTTTGATTATACAGAACTTTGCTGACTAAGTTTGTCATAGCTTATCTTCCAAGAAGCATCTTTTAATTTCATGACAGTAATCGCTATCTGCAGCATTTTGAAGCCCAAGAAAATAAAATCTGTCACTTCCACATTTTCCCCATCTATTTACCATGAAGAGCTGGGCCAGATGCCATGATCTTAGTTTTTTGAATGTTGAATTTCAAGCTAGATTTTTCACTCTCTTCCTTACGCCACATCAAGAAGCTCTTAGTTCCTCTTTGCTTTCTGCCACTAGAGTGGTATCATCTGCGTATCTGAGGTTGTTAGTATTTCTCCTGCCAATCTTTAGACTCTAGTTTGCGGTTCATCCAGCCCAGCATTTTGCATGATGTACTCTGCATAGAAGTTAAATAAACAGGGTGACAATATACAGCCTTGTTGTTCTCCTTTCCCAATTTTGAACAAGTCAGTAGTTCCATGTCTGATTTTAATGGTTGCCTCCTGACCCACACACAAATTTCTCAGGAGACATCTAAGGTGGTCTGATATTCTGATCTCTAAGAATTTCCCACAGTTTGTTGTGATCCTCGGCATCAAAGTCTTCAGAGTAGTCAATGAAACAGAAGTAGATTTTTTTCCTGGAATTCCCTTGCTTTCTCTATGATCCAGCGAATGTTGGTAATTGGACCTCTGGTTCCTCTGCCTTATCTAAATCCAGCTTGTACATCTGGAAGTTCTTAGTTCATGTACTGCTGAAGCCTAGCTTGAAAAATTTTGAGCATAACCTTGCTAGTATGTGAGATGAGTGCAACTGAAAGATAGATAAAATGTTCTTTAACATTGTCCTGCTCTTGGATTGGAATGAAAATTGACCTCTTCCAGTCCTGTGGCCACTGCTGTGTTTTCCGAATTTGCTAACATATTCAGTGTAGCACTTTAACAGCATTATCTTTTAGGATTTGAAATAGCTCAGCAATAATCCCATAACCTCCACTAGCTTTGTATGTAGTAACCTTTCCTAAGGCCCACTTGACTTCACACTCTAGGATGTCTGCTCTAGGTGATTGACCACACCATCATGATTATCTGTGTCATTAAGACCTTCTTTGTATAGTCCTTCTCTGTATTTTTGCTTCTTCTTAATCTCTTCTGCTTCTGTTAGGTCCTTACTACTTTTGTCTTTTGCTGTGCCCATCCTTGCATGGAATGTTCCCTCGCTATCTCCAATTTTCTTGAAGAGAGCTCTAATCTTTCCCATTATAATGTTTCCCTCTGTTTCTTTGCTGCTGCTGCTGCTGCTAAGTAGCTTCAGTAGTGTCCGACTCTGTGCGACACCATAGAGGGCAGCCCACCAGGCTCCCCCATCCCTGGGATTCTCTAGGCAAGAATACTGCAGTGGGTTGCCATTTTCTTCTCCAGTGCATGAAAGTGAAAAGTGAAAGTGAAGGCATTGAGTCATGTCCGACTCTTAGCGACCCCCATGGACTGCAGCTTACCAGGCTCCTCCGTCCGTGGTATTTTCCAGGCAAGAGTACTGGAGTGGGTTGCCATTTCCTTCTCCAGTGTTTGGTTTTTTTTTTTTTTGGCATTATTTATTTAATGAGATCTCCTTATTCCTTCTTTCTATTCTCTGGAATTCTTCATTCGGTTGAGTACGTTTTTCCCTTTCTCCTTTGCCTTTCACTTCTGTCATCCCTCAGCTATTTGTAAAGCCTCCTCAGAAAACCGCTTTGCCTTCTTGCATTTCTTTTTCTTGCGGATGTTTCTGTCATTGCCTTCTAGGTGTTACAAACTTCCACCAATAGTTCCCCAGGCATTCTGTCTATCTTATCTAATCCCTTGAATCTATTTGGCACCTCCACTGTATAATCATAAGGGATTTGATATATGTCATACCTGAATGGCCTAGTGATTTTCCATACTTTATTCAATTTAAGTCTGATTTTTGCAATTAGGAACTCATGATCTGAGCCAAAGTCGGCTCCAAGTTTTTTTTTTTTCTTACTATATACATCTTCTCCATCTTTGACTACGAAGATTGTAATCAATTTGATTTCAGTGTTGACCATCTGGTGATATTCTTGTGTAGAGTCATCACTTGTGTTGTTAGAAAAGGGTGCTTGCAATGACCCATGTGTTCTCTTGACAAAATTCTGTTAACCTTTGCCCTGCTTCATTTTGTACCCCAAGGCAGACTTGACTGTTACTCCAGGTATCTCTTGACTACCCAGTCTTGCAATCAAATCCACTATGATGAAAGAGGTATCTTTTTGTGTGGGTAATATAGACAAAAAAGGGGTATCTTTGTGTGTGTGTATGTGTGTGTGTGTGTGTGTGTGTGTGTGTGTGTGTGTGTTAGTTCTAGGAGGTGTTGTAGGTCTGTTTTCATTCTTGGATGACTGTGTTATTGAGTAATTTGCCTTGGAAAGGAACCAGGATCATTCTGTCATTTTTGTGATTGAACCCAAATACATTTGCTGCTGGACCGTGTCCAGTTTACCTTGATTCACGGTCCTAACATTCCAGGTTCCTATACAATATTGTTCTTTACTGCATCAGACTTTTCTTTCACCACCAGACACATCCACAATTGAGTATTGCTTCTGCTTTGGCCCAGCTGCTTCATCCTTTCTGGTGTTATTAGTAATTGCCTTCTGGTCTTTCCCAGAAGCATATTGGACACCTTCTGACTATAATAAATTATTTAACAGTAGATTATAACAGATTTTACTATTTTAAATATAGGTGAAAGTCATAGTGTTCTCATCATCATGATATATCACCAGTATAGCATCTTAATCACCTGAAAGATTAAGCTATACTATAGATTTATATAATCTACTGTGTAAAAATACTACCAGTTTGGTTTCCCAAGTGGCTTAGTGGTAAGAAGTCACCTGCCAATGCAGGAGCCACAGGAGATGCAGTTTCAATCCCTGGGTCAGGAAGATCCCCTGGAGGAGGAAATGGTAACCCAGTCCAGTATTCTTGCCCAGATAATCCAATGGACAGAGGAGCCTGGTAAGCTACAGTCCATGGGGTCGCAAGAGTCAGACACAAATGAAGCAACTCGGCATGCACACATGCCACATATTCTGTCCATTTCTCCATCTAATTTCACTTTATATACTAAAGATCCCAAAAGAGTCATGTTCATGAATATGTTTACTGAACATATATAAGAATAATGATTTTAGAGTTATCTTTTTTCCCCCTAGTTAGAGGAATATTTATTGTTGTTGTCAGTTTTCTTACCTGTGAAACAGAGAAAATAAAGTATACATCTTAGGCTTCTGTGGAAATTAAATTATATACCAAATAAAAATCTGAGAGCAAAGTAAAAGAGCAATAAGTAATAGCTATATAGTTTTATAATCCAAAAATGAAGAGTCAGGAAAACCATGCTTCCCAAACATAATATTTTCAGAAATTAAGGCTTAGATAGAAATTGAGTAACTGTAAGAATCTCCCATGAAATCATAAAGCTGGGTCTAGAATCCCAATCTCAGTACAATTTACCTACTATACTTTCCAGGTACCTCTTGACTTCCTACCTTTTCATTCCAATCACATCTTTTGTTGGTGTTAGTTCTAGGATGCTATTTAGGTTTTCAAATACTGATCGAGTTCAGATTCTTTGACATCAGTGGTAGGGGCATAGACTTGCATTACTGTGATGTTGAATGACTTGCCTTGGAAAATGATACCTGGAGTAACAGGCACGTTTTGTCTTGGGGAACAAAATGAAGCAAGGAAAAGGCTATATTAATTCTGCCAAGAGAATGCACCAGTCACAACAAATACCCTTTTTCAACAACACAAGAGACGACTTTATACATGGACGTTACAGAGTGGTCAATATCAAAATTAAATTGATTACATTCTTAGTAGCCAAAGGTGGAGAAGCTGTATACAGTCAGCAAAAACAAGACCTAGAGCTGACTGTGGCTCAGATCATCTGCTTCTCATAGCAAAATTAAGACTTAAGCTAAACAAAGCAGGGAAATCCTCTAGACCAGCCAAGTATGACCTGACTCTGCAGTGGAGGTAACAAATAGATTCAAGGGATTAGAACTTGTAAACAGTGTGCCTAAAGAACTATGGATGGAGGTCCATAATATTATACAGGAGGCAGCAAACAAAACCATTCCAAAGCAAAAGAAAAGCAAAAAGGCAAAGTGGTTATCTGAGGAGGCCTTACAGATAGCTAAAGAAAGAAGAGAAGTGAAAAGCAAGGGAGAACAGGAAAGGTATATCCAACTAAGTGCAGATTTCCAAAGAACAGCACAAAGAGACAAGAAGGCCTTCTTCAATTAACTGTGTATAAAACTAGAAGAAAATAACAGAAGGGGAAAGACCAGAGATCTCTTCAGGAAAATTGGAGATATCAAGGGAACATTTTGCCCAAAGATGGGTACAATTAAGAACATAAACGGTGGAGACTTAGTGATGCTGAAGAGATCAAGAAGACATGGAAAGAATACACAGAACTGTACAGAAAAGATTTAAATGAACCAGATTACTATGATGGTATTGTTAGCCACCCAGAGCCAGACATTCTGGAGAGCAAAGTCAAGTGGGCCTTAGGTAAAACTGCTGTTAATAAACCTAGTGGATGTGATGGAATTCCAGTAGAACTATTCAAAACCCTAAAGAATGATGCCATCAAGGTGTTGCATCCAATATGTCAGCAAATCTGGAAGACCCAGTACTGGCCACAGGACTGGAAAACGTCAATCCTTATCCCAATTCACAAGAAAGGTAGTACTAAGGAACATCAGACAGTTGCACCCATCTCCCATGCTTCAGCATTATGCAAACCAAGAACTTCCAGATGTCCAGGCTGGGTTTAGAAAAGGAAGAAGAACCAAAGACCAAATTGCCAACATTCATTGGATCATAGAGAAAGCTAGGAATTCTAGAAAAGCATCTACTTTTGTTTTCATTGACTACGCCAAAGCCTTTGACTGTGTGGATTATAATAAACTGTGGAAAGCTCTTAAAGAGATGGGAATAACAGACCATCTTACCTGTCTCCTGAGAAATCTCTATGAGGGTCAAGAGGCAACAGTTAAAACCCTGTATGGAATAGCTGATTGGTTCAAGATTGAGATAGAAGTATGATAGGGCTGTCTGCTCTCACCCTGTTTGTTTAATCTATATGCTGAACACATCATGAGGAATGCCAGGCTGGATGAGTTAGTTACAAGCTGCAATCAAGATAGGCGGGAGAAACATTATCAACCTCAGATATGTGGATGATACTACTCTTCGGGTAGAAAGTGAAGAGAAATTAAAGAGCCTCTTGATGATGGTGAAGGAGGAGAGTGAAAGAGCCAGCTAAAAATTAAATATTAAAAAAAAAAAACTAAGGTCATGGCATCTGGCCCCACTATTTCATGGCAAATAGAGGGGGAGAAGGTGGTGGTAGCAGGTTTCCTCTTCTTGAGCTATAAAATCACTGAGGATGGTGACTGCAGTGATGAAATCAGAATACGTTTGCTTCTTGACAGGAAAGCTATGACAGAGACATTACTCTGTTGATGTCTGTAGAGTCAGGCTCCAGTCTTCTCAGTGGTCATGCACAGTTTGAGAGCTGGACTGTAATGAAGATGGAGCCCTGAGGAGTCAATGCTTTTGAACTGTGGTGTTGGAGAAGACTCCTGAGAGTCCCTTGGACTGCAAGGAGATCAAACCAGTCAATCCCAAAGGAAATTGATCCTGAATACTCATTGGAAGGACTGATGCTGAAGCTGAAACTCCAATACTGTGGCCATCTGACGCAAACAGTTGACTCATTGGAAAAGCCCCTGATGCTGGGAAAGATTGAGGGCAGAAGGCGAAGATGGCATCAGAGGATAAGATGGCTGGATGGCATCACCGATGCCATGCGTATGAACTTGGGGAAACTTTGGGAGATGGTGAGGGACAGGGTGGCCTGGTGTGCTGCAGTACATGGGGTCGCAAAGAGTTGGATGCAACTGGGCAACTAAACAACAACTATACTTTTCACTGCCTAGTGTATAGACACTATCTTTACATAAATATCTTGTGGCTTTTAGCAGCAACTTTAATGTGTCTCTAATTTATTGATGTAAAGGTACCTAAGAGAACAGAGATTTTACTTTCCTCCTCTTTTACTGACAGGATTCATATAGTCAACTATGAACATATGAACTATATATTTCAATGTCATATAATTTCTGATGTACCTAACTATATTTAATTCAACTTGAAACATATTTTGAGAACTTTGGAGATGGAGGAAAGTGAGAGATAAACCTTTATTTTAATATACTTGTCCCATGAACATTCTGAAAATGTTACTATGGAAATGTCATCAGATATAGCAAATCAGATCATCTATTTGAATGTTCTAAATGCTGTTTTTTTTTGTTTTGTTTTTCAGCTATGGCATTTAATTGTTTTAATATGGATTTAGTTTTACCTAAAAAGTTTAAGGAATTATATTTTACTTTACTGTGGACTATTTTAAGTATCATTATCAACTTCAGTTTTATTCCTTAACACTAGACAAAACAGGAAATGACTCAAAATGCAGGATGATAAATGAAAAAGAATGTTCTGTAGAGAAAAGGTATTGTTTCTTATAGCATTGTAAATTTAATTAGCAAGGAAAATATATTAAGTAGGTTCAAGCTTCCTTTTAGTAAACAATGTAGTACTTGGAATAACTATTAATGGGAATCTTTCACAAGGGTAGGTCTAATCCTATGGATTTTTTATGACTGTATGTTTATCAAAAATGAAACTTTAAAGTGTATTAAGAATGGAGTGTCTGCCAATGTGTTATACTGATAATATTACATCAAAACAGAGTAATAGTGTGGTGAAGTCATTCATTCGTGTCTGACTCTTTGTGACCCAGTGGACTGTAGCCTACCAGGCTCCTCTGTCCATGGGATTCTCCAGGCAAGAATGCTGGAGTAGGTTGACATTTCAAAACAGAATTTCTGCATAAATTTGTCATAAAAATGTATGATGACATAAATTTGCCTCTGAATGCTGTTTTAAATACTGAACCTCTTTTCTTATTCCTGGCAACATTTAGGGGGAAGACGTTTACACATAGCTTTACTAAAGCAGTAAGATTTTTTTATATGTTCCCTACATAGTCCTTGAGTACACGGATAGGTAGGATCAATATAAGGGAATGAGATTTCTTTCTCAGTTTAATCTACAAATATAAATTTTTAATGAAAGAATTTTTGATCGGTTGCCAACTGCTGATTCATTATTTTGATAACAGAATGCAGTTCTTAAATTTCATCCAACCTTTTGTTTTAATAAAAATGTATATTGCTTTGCAATATTTTAAAAAGCTATATACACTCATAAAACTCTGTGTAAGTGAAAATAGGATAAAAGATCAAAAATTAATATGTAGAGCTGATGATCACAACTTTGCGGTCTTTCTATATAGCAGACCGTCTTTCCATGTAAATTTTAACCCAACATATCCAGTTTCTACAAAACATGTACAAAGTTTTCATGGCAGTGCATGAGTGCATGCATCCCAAGTCGCTTCAGTAGTGTCTAATTCTGTGCAATCCTATGGACTGTAGGCCACTAGGGTTCTCTGTACATTGAATTCTCCGGGCAAAAATACTCGAGTGGGTTCCTCTGCCCTCCTCTAGGTGATCTTCCCAACCTAGGGATGGAATGTACCTTTCATGTCTCATGCATTGACAGGCGGATTCTTTAACACTAGCACCACCTGGGAAGCCCTTAAGGCATTGCATTGTAATACAAATCCAGAGAAGCAGACTTTGAAATGTTCCGTGTGTAGAATTACCTTGCATCTGAAATAATAAAATCAATTATAACACCTTCTGGCTATGACTTCTCATCTTTACAAATATGTTACTATACTATTTGGAAGCTCAATTCAGAAGTCTTCAGTCACATCAAAATTATCTTACCACGATCCCTAATTTCTTCCTTTTGTGGGGACCTCTGTCTAATCTCTTACCTTTTATAAACAAGAGTATGCAGTCCGCTGCTTTAGTCACTCTATCTCATATCTTTAGGTTCCTTGTCACTATGTTCTTTCATTTTACCAGCTCCTCAAAGTCTCACTGAATCCTCACTGAATCTAATCATCCGATGTCTGTGTGCCTCTTCTCAAGCTGCTTAGCACTGCTGAAAAGAGCAGACAGCTCTATAAAACGGTCCCACTATACGGGTAATATCCTTAATCTTACCGAGGCCCTCCATGCTGCCACTAGTCTGCTTACGACTTCATAGTGGCTAATTCTAACAGTCACTTTTCAAACCTCCGTCTCCTGCTTCCACAGGTTGTACCAGAGGCTATAGAAATAATTGAAACCTTTGTACAAAAAAAGGTTTCATTTCCTGACTACCGACCTATAAATCTCCCAACAAACCTACATACCCCTTTTCCTTACATATTTTTACAACAAAAAACATATCTTTATCAGGAATGCAAACCTACCGTCGTTCTACATATTATCATTTTGTTTCCTTAGCATATTCTCTCTTCTTTTTTAGTTGAAATACAGTTGCTTTTATAATTTTGCATTAGTTTCAAGTATACAACAGAGTGATTTAATATTTTATAGATTATAATTTTAAATTATTATAAAATAATAGTTGCATTTCCTTGTCCTGTACAATATACCACTGTTGCTTATTTATTTTTTAAACGTAGTATTTGTATCTCTTAGTTTCCTATCCCTATCTTGCTCCTCCCCACTTCCCTCTCACCACTGGTAACCATTGGTTTGTTCTTTATGTCTGTGAGTTTGTCTCTGATTTGTTGTATTCATTGTTTATTTTTTAGACCCCACATATAAGTGATGATATAGATTCTTTCTTTCTCTCTGTATGTATACACCATATCTTCTTTATCTCTTGATGGGCAGGAGATTGGGTGTTGTAAATAATGCTTCTATAAACATTGGGTTACATGCATATTTTTGAATTAGAATTTTCTTTTTCTTTAGATACATACTCAGGAGTGGAAATGCTAGATCATATGCTAGTTCTATTTTTAGTTTGTTGAGGAACCCTCAAAATATTTTCTATGGTGACTGTATCAATTTACATTTCTATCAACAGTGTACTAGGGTTCCCTTTTCTCCAGATTCTTGCCAATGGTTGTTTTTTGTAGATATTTTGATGATGATCATTCTGACACATGTGAAATAATATTGCATTGTGGTTCTGATTCACATTTCTCTGATGATTAATGATTTGGGGCATCTTTCCATGTGCCTGTTGGCTATATAAGGATATATAGATATAGATATAGATATAGATATATATTCTTTGGAAAAATCTGTATTTGGGGCTTCTAATCACTTTTAACTGAGTTGTTTTATCTTTAAATATTGAGCTGTTTGAGCCATTTATACATTTTGGGTATTAACCATTCATCAATCATATAATTTGCTAAAGTTTTCTCCCATTTAGTGGATTATCTTTTAATTTTGTCAATGATTTCCTTTACTGTGTAACAGCTCTTACATTTAATTAAGTACCATTTGTTTATTTTGTCTTTTATTTCCTTTACCTTAGGAAACAGATACAAAAAATATTGCTATAATTCATGTCAAAGAGTATCCCATACATCTTCTCTTCTTTGAGTTTTGTGATTCTAGGTCTTACATTTAGATCTGTAATCCATTATTAATTTATTTTTATATGGTGTAATAAAATGTTCTAATACCATTCTTTTACATGTAGCTGTCCAGTTTTCTCAGCACCACTGATTGAAGAGACTAACTTTTTTCTGTTGTATATTCTTGCCTCCTTTATATCATGGATTAGTTGATCACAATTGTGTGCCTTTTTTTTTCTTCTATTGCTGCCTTTAGAATTCTCTCATTAACTTTTGCCACTTTTATAATGATATCCTTGGTATGTGTCTATTTGGATTCATCTTGCTTGGGATTTTGTGTTTATTTTACCAAGATATCTGTATCCTTAAGTTTGGGAAGTTTTCAGCCATAGCTTTTTTTTTCTTTTTGTTGTTTTGATTGGGTGATTTCCAGTATTCTATCTTCCAGATAACTTATGCATTATTCTATAATCACCTAATTTTCTAACTCCTTCTAGCATGTTTTAAACTTCAGTTATTTTATTCTCCAGTTCTGTTTTATTTTTTTTTAACACTTTCTAGTTCTTTGTTCAAATTCTCCCTCTTTTCAAAGGATAAAATATATTCTTTTTTCTAATGCATTTAACATTCTCATTACAGTTCCTTTTAAATACTTTCTATGGTAGCCTATTTATTTCTGTTTCATTAGTTGTTTTTTTCAGGGGCTTTCTCTTGTTCTTTCAGTTGAAACAAATTCCTCTATCTTTTTATTTTGCTTAACTTTCTCTGTCTCTAGAATATTAGATGATACAAATATCAATTAATCTCTTAAAGTGGTGCCCTTGTGTGGAAGCATCCATGTACTATCTGTGTGTGCCCAGTGGCTTTGATGTGAGAGCAGGATCTGAGGTGAGCATGAGTCAGTTCTTTCCAGGGTGTGCTGGCAGCTATTACTTTGGTAGAAAGTGGGACTGGAGACGGAGGGACTGGAGTCAGAGCCATGGGTGAATCGGGGCTTCTTCTCTGCTCAGTGGCCAACACCACTCTACTGAGGACAGAGCGGGACCCAAGCTACTGGAGAAGAGCTCTGGAGAGTTAGGTCCCTGCACACTGCATTCCCTTTAAGGGTATGTTCTTCCCTTTCCCAGAACTGGCATCCTCACTGGAGAGGGAAGTGGTGCTAAAGCAAGAGGAGCTAGAGCAGGTGCTCAGCATTGGTCTACATGTGAGCCGTGGTGGTCCTGCCTTCAGTTAGAGTCCTAAACCACTTCTGATTCAGTGCCTCTCTAAGCACCAGAAATGGCTGTACCTGTGCTTTCAGATGCCATTCTGGATCTAGTATCTCTCAGTTCTTTACAACAGAGAAGTTCCCTCCATCAGTGGCTGCGGCCCTCAGCCTAGTGTGGAGCTGCTTTACAAAACAAATGTGTCAGAGCCGGCCCTCCACTAGTCTGGAATGACGGTCAACACAGTCACAGAAAACATGCCAGAGTTCCTTGCAGTCTCAATCTGTTTTCTCCAACTTTTGTGTTGAGGAAGCAAGGAGGTATATGACCATCATTATCAGAGTCTAAGTTTCCTATAGCCCTTCTGTTAATGCCCCTCATTTTCTAATCAGCTAAGGGTCCATATTCCCAATGTTGGACCTGAGGGCTAGGGGACCCAATATGTGACTTGAACCACTCACTCCCTAGGGAGGTTCTCTGCCCATGTAGCTCCCCTCATCTTCTGTGTCCTTTACCAAGGTCACAGGTCCTGACCTGATCACTTTTCTGCCCATTCTACCCAATTCCATGGGGATCATTCTTACAGCTTTGGTTGTACAAGAGCCTTTCTTTCAGTCTTTAGTTAGTTCTCCGTGAGAATTGTGCCACATGTAGATCTATTTTTGATGTGTTTGTCAGAGGAGGTTAGCTCTAAATCCTCATATTAGACCATATTGATCTATTTCCTCTCTTAGTGTATCTCGTGATTGTTAACCTTTCCAGTATTTTCAGTCTTCTTTAAAATGGCTTTTTAATGTGTATTTACACACAATCTTATTTCTCCCCTCATAATAGAATTTATGTTATTCTCAAGTTCCTTAATTCTTCTGTACTTTATATGTAAACCAGACAAAATAATACTTTTTGCTTCACATAGTTATAAAAAATAAATTCAGGATAGTGAGGGCAGACGAATGGCAGAATAGAAAACCCTGGGCTCTCTGTTTCCCCCACAGACAGTGATTCAACAACATTATATAGAATGATTCAATTTGTGAAAAATCAAAAAAATACTTGAGGCCTCTGAATCCTATGCAGGAGGAAAACAAGCCACATGGAGCCAATAGGAATATATGAGACATTCTCTTTCCATATGCTGAGCTCCTGACATAGCCCACTTCAACTGGGAATAAAACCCTGTATTATAACTTCTCCCTTGGGAAGGAAGGGAAAGACTATAATATACACACAGCATCCTAATTTTTCTGAGAGTTTCCAAAATACTGACTGCTGTCTCATTTGTCTCAGTGCATTGAAAAGATCCAGAAAGCTCTAGATAACATGACATTTACTGAAAACAAAGACAGTAGTTTGAACTGTCACTAAGGTTTGAGAAGTCACTAAAATCTCTGCCTGAGTTGATTCACGAGATTCACCACCTGTACAAGTTCAGTCTTTGATGAGTTGACCAATTTTTCTGTGCATACATTAATAGAAAGAGTCAAGGGAAAAAAGGAACCAAAAAAGTATATGTTTCAAACAAAGAAATAAGATAAATCTATAGAAAATGACTCTGGTTAAAAGTAGATATATACTGATCAAGAATTCAAAATAATGATCATAATGATGGTAGTGAGGTCAAGAAAAAATGCTTGAATGGAGAATTTCAACCAAGATAGCAACAAAAGTCATGGAACTGAAGAATATAATGATTAACTGAAAAATGTACTAAAGAATTTCAAGAACAGAATAGATAAAGTAGAAAAAGCATCAGTGAACACTAAGACAAGTCATTGAAAACTGTCCAAAGGAACCAATAGGAAAGGATTAAAAAGGACTGAAGAAAGTTTAAGTGATGTATAGGAAATGTGAACCTGACTGATATACACATTATGGGAGTCCCAGAAGGAGGAGAGGGGAAAGGGGTCAGAAAGTTTACTCAAATAAATAATGTCTAAAATATGGCTATATCTGAAATGGAAATGGGCATATAGATATGGAGGCCTAATGAACTGTAGATTATTTGCACCCCCCAGAATCCAAACCAAGAGACATCATAATCAATTTGTTAGAAGTCAATGACAAAGAGAGAAAACAGTGAGAGGTAAATGACTGTCACATAAAGAGAACAGTAATTGAAAAGTGATTGTCACATACACGGGAACCTCCATAGATTATGAGCAGATTTCTCAGCAGAAATGTCACAGGCCGAAAAGCAATGAGAAGAAATTAATGTGCTTAAAGAAAAAAGAAAGAAAGAAAGAAAGAAAAAACACCTACAAAAACACTATACCCAGGAAAATGGGTAAATGCTAAAGAAAGTTCTACAAATTCAAATTAATGGATTCTAAACAACAATAAAAAAGAATATAAACATACAAAGCATATTAATAAAGGTAAATATATTGACAAACACGAACAACTGTAATACTGTAAAGATGGAATATAAATCACATTTCAGTTCAGTTCAGTTCAGTCGCTCAGTTGTGTCCGACTCTTTGCGACCCCATGAATTGCAGCACGCCAGGCCTCCCTGTCCATCACCAACTCCCGGAGTTCACTCAGACTCACGTCCAACAAGTGGGTGATGCCATCCATCTATCTCATCCTCTAAGGTCCCCTTCTCCTCCTGTCCACAATCCCTCCCAGCATCAGGGTCTTTTCCAATGAGTCAACTCTTCCCATGAGGTGGCCAAAGTACTGGAGTTTCAGCTTCAGCATCATTCCTTCCAAAGAACACCCAGGACTGATCTCCTTTAGGATGGATTGGTTGGATCTCCTTGAAGTCCAAGGGACTCTCAAGAGAATTCTCCAACACCACAGTTCAAAAGCATCAATTCTTCAGCTCTCAGCTTTATTCACAGTCCAACTTTCATATCCATACATGACTGACTACTGGAAAAACCATAGCCTTGACTAGACGGACCTTTGTTTACAAAGTAATGTCTCTGCTTTTGAATATGCTATCTAGGTTGGTCATAACTTTCCTTCCAAGGAGTAAGCATCTTTTAATTTCATGGCTGCAATCACCATCTGCAGTGATTTTGGAGCCCCCCCAAAATAAAGTCTGACACTGTTTCCACTGTTTCTCCATCTATTTCCCATGAAGTGGTGGGACCAGATGACATGATCTTAGTTTTCTGATTCACATTTAGTTCAGTATAGAACTTAAAAGACAATATATTTAAACAATATTTTAACAGTATAAAACTTAAAAATATTTAAACAGTATTAAACTTAAAAGACAAAATATTTAAACATTATGTCTATAAAATGTGTTAATACACACAGTATCAGCTCAGTTCAGTCCCTCAATCATGTCTAACTCTTTGCGACCCCATGGACTTCACCATGCCAGGCTTCCCTGTTGCTAAGCCACTTCAATCCATCACCAATTCCTGGAGGTTGCTCAAATTCATCGAATTGGTGAAGACACCCAACCATCTCATCCTCTGCCATTCCTGTCTCCTCCTGCCTTCAATCTTTCCCAGCATCAGGGTCTTTTCCAGTGAGTCAGTTATTTGCATCAGGTGGCCAAATATTGAAGTTTCACTTAGCATAAGTCCTTCCAATGAATATTCAGGGCTGATTTCCTTTAGGATTCACTGGTTGGATCTCCTTGCAGTCCAAGAGACTCTCAAGAGTCTTCCCCAACACCACAGTTCAGAAGCATCAATTTTTCTGCACTCAGTTTTCTTTATTATCCAACTCTCACATCCATACATGACTACTGGAAAAACCATGGCCTTGACTAGACAGACCTTTGTTGGCAAAGTAATGTCTCTGCTTTTCAATATGCTATCTACATTGGTCATAGATTATATTCCAAGGAGCAAGAATCTTTTAATTTCAAGGCTGAAGTGATTTTATTGGCTGAAGTGATTTTATTGGCTGAAGTGATTTTGGAGCCCAGAAAATAAAGTCTGTCACTGTTTCCATTGTTTCCCCATCTACTTGCCATGAAGTGATGGGACCGGAGGCCATGATCTTAGTTTTCTGAATGTTAAGTTTCAAGCTAACTTTTTCAGAGGCTCTTTAGTTCTTCTTCGCTTTCTGCCATAAGGGTGGTGTCATCTGCATATCTGAGGTTATTGATATTTCTCCCAGAAATCTTGATTCCAGCTTGTGCTTCATCTAACCTGAAATTTCACAAGATGTACTCTGCATATAAGTTAAATTAACAGGGTGACAATATACAGCCTTGACATACTCCTTTCCTGATTTGGAACAAGTCTGTTATTCCACACCCAGTTCCAACTGTTGCATTTTGACCTGCATACAGATTTCTCAGGAGGCAGGTCAGGCAGTCTAGTATCTTTCAGAATTTTCCATAGTTTGTTCTGATCCACACAGTCAAACAGTTTGGCATAGTAAATAAAGCAGAAGTAGATGTTTCTCTGGAACACTTGATTTTTAAGTGATCCAACGGATGTTGGCAATTTGATCTCCAGTTTCTCTGCCTTTTTTAAATCCAGCTGGAAAGTTTAGAAGTTCACAGTTTATGTACTGTTGAACCCTGGCTTGGATAATTTTAAGCATGACTTTGCTAGTGTGTGAGATGAGTGCTATTGTGCAGTAGTTTGAGCATTCTTTCACATTTCCTTTCTTTGAGGTTGGAATGAAAATTGACCTTTTCTAGTGCTGTGGACACTGCTGAGTTTTACAAATTTGCTGGCATATTGAGTGAAACACTTTCACAGTATCATCTTTCAGGATTTCAAATAGCTCAACTGGAATTCCATCACCTGCTCTAGCATTGTTCGTAGTGATGTTTCCTAAGGCCCACTTGACTGCACATTCCAGGATGTCTGGCTTTAGGTGAGTGCTCACACCATCATGATTATATGGGTCATGAAGATCTTTTTTGTACAGTTCTTCTGTGCCAGCAAATTTGGAAAACTCAGCAGTGGCCACAGGACTGGAAAAGGTCAGTTTTCATTCCAATCCCAAAGGCAATGCCAAAGAATGCTCAAACTACCGCACAATTGCACTCATCTCGCATGCTAGTAAAGTAATGCTCCAAATTCTCCAAGCCAGTCTTCAGCAATGTGTGAACCGTGAACTTCCTGATGTTCAAGCTGGTTTTAGAAAAGGCAGAAGAACCAGAGATCAAATTGCCAACATCCACTGGATCATAGAAAAAGCAAGAGAGTTCCAGAAAAACATCTATTTCTGCTTTATTGACTATGCCAAAGCGTTTGACTGTGTGGATCACAATAAACTGTGGAAAATTCTGAAAGAGATGGCAATACCAGACCACCTGATCTGCCTCTTGAGAAATTTGTATGCAGGTCAGGAAGCAACAGTTAGAACTGGACATGGAACAACAGACTGGTTCCAAATAGGAAAAGGAGTTTGTCAAGGCTATATATTGTCACACTGTTTATTTAACTTATATGCAGAGGGACTGGAAGAAACACAAGCTGGAATCAAGATTGCCGGGAGAAATATCAGTAACCTCAGATATGCAGATGACACCACCCTTATGGCAGAAAGTGAAGAGGAACTCAAAAGCCTCTTGATGAAAGTGAAAGTGGAGAGTGAAAAAGTTGGCTTAAAGCTCAACATGCAGAAAACGAAGATCATGGCATCCGGTCCCACCACTTCATGGGAAATAGATGGAGAAACAGTGGAAACAGTGTGAAACTTTATTTTTCTGGGCTTCAAAATCACTACAGATGATGACTGCAGCCATGAAAATAAAAGACACTTACTCCTTGGAAGGAAAGTTATGACCAACCTAGATAGCATATTCAAAAGCAGAGACATTACTTTGCCAACAAAGGTTTGTCTAGTCAAGGCTATGGTTTTTCCTGTGGTCATGTATGGATGTGAGAGTTGACTGTGAACAAGGCTGAGTGTTGAAGAACTGATGCTTTTGAACTGTGGTGTTGAAGACTCTTGAGAGTCCCTTGGACTGCAAGGAGATCCAACCAGTCCATTCTGAAGGAGATCAGCCCTGGGATTTCTTTGGAAGGAATGATGCTAAAGCTGAAACTCCAGTACTTTGGCCACCTCATGCGGAGAGTTGAGTCATTGGAAAAGACTCTGATGCTGGGAGGGATTGGGGGCAGGAGGAGAAGGGGACGACAGAGAATGAGATGGCTGGATGGCATCACTGACTCGATAGACGTGAATCTGAGTGAACTCCGGGAGTTGGTGATGGACAGGGAGGCCTGGCGTACTGGGATTCATGGGGTCGCAAAGAGTCGGACACGACTGAGTGACTGATCTGATCTGATCTGTGTATTCTTGCCATCTCTTCTTAATATCTTCTGCTTCTGTTAAGTCCATACCATTTCTGTCCTTTATCGAGCCCATCTTTGCATGAAATGTTCCCTTGCTATCTCTAATTTTCTTGAAGAGATCTCTCGTCTTTCCCATTCTATTGTTTTCCTCTATTTCTTTGCATTGATTGCTGAGGAAGGCTTTCATATCTCTCGTTGCTATTCTTTGGAACTCTGCCTTCAAATGGGTATATCTTTACTTTTCTCCTTTGCTTTTCACTTCCCTTCTTTTCATAGCTATTTGTAAGGCCTCCTCAGCCAACCATTTTGCTTTTTTGCATTTCTTTTTCTTGGGGATGGTCTTGATTCCTGTCTCCTGTTCAATGTCATGAACTTCCGTTCATAGTTCATCAGGCACTCTGCCTATCAGATCTAGTACCTTAAATCTATTTCTCACTTCCACCGTATAGTCATAAGGGATTTGATTTAGGTCATACCTGAATGGTCTAGTGGTTTTCCACACTTTATTCAATTTCAATATGAATTTGGCAAGGTGTTCATGATCTGAGCCACAGTCAGCACTTGGTCTTATTTTTGCTGAATGTATAGAGCTTCTCCATCTTTGGCTGCAAAGAATATAGTCAATCTGATTTCGGTGTTGACCATCTGGTAATGTCCATGTGTAGAGTCTTCTCTTATGTTGTTGCAAGAGGGTGTTTGCTATGACCAGTGTGTTCTTTTGACAGAACTCTATTAGCCTTTGCCTGCTTCATTCTGTATTCCAAGGCTAAATTTTCCTGTTAATCCAGGTGTTTCTTGACTTCCTACTTTTGCATTCCAGTCTCCTATAATGAAAAGGAAATCTTTTTTGGGTGTTAGTTCTAGAAGATCTTGTAGGTCTTCATAGAACTGTTCAACTTCAGCTTCTTCAACATTACTGCTTGGGGCATAGACTTGGATTACCATGATGTTGAATGGTTTCCCTTGGAAACTAACAGAGATCATTCTGTCATTTTGTGATTGCATCCAAGTACTGAATTTTGGACTCTTTTGTTGACCATGATGGCTACTCCATTTTTTCTAAGGGATTCCTGCCCATAGTAATAGATATAATGGTCATCTGAGTTAAATTCACCCATTCCAGTCCATCTTAGTTCGCTGATTCCTAGAATGTTGATGTTCACTCTTGTCATCTCCTGTTTAACCACTTCCAATTTGCCTTGATTCATGGCCCTAACATTCCAGGTTCCCATGCAATATTGCTCTTTACAGCATCAAACCTTGCTTCTATCACCAGTCCCATCCACAGGTGGATGTGGTTTTTGCTTTGACTCCATCCCTTCATTCTTTCTGGAATTATTTCTCCACTGATCTCCAGTAGCATATTGGGCACCTACCAACCTGGTGAGTTCATCTTTCAGTGTCCTATCTTTTTCCCTTTTAATACTGTTCATGAGGTTCTCAATGCAAGAATACTGAAGTGGTTTGCCATTCCATTCTCCAATGGATAACATTCTGTCAGACCTCTCCAACATGACCTGGCCATCTTGGGTGGCCCCACTCAGCATGGCTTAGTTTCATTGAGTTAGACAAGGCTGTGGTCCATGTGATTAGATTGGCTAGTTGTCCGTGATTGTGGTTTCAGTCTGTCTGCCCTCTGATGCCCTCTCTCAGTGCCTACCGTCTTATTTGGTTTTCTCTTACCTCACACGTGGGGTATCTCTTCACGGCTGCTCCAGCAAAATGCAGCTGCTGCTCCTTACCTTCTACATGGGGTATCTCCTCTCAGCCTCCACCCCTGACCTTGGGGGTGGGGTAGCTCCTCCCAGATGCTGCCCCTGTCCTTGGAAGTGGGGTAGCTCCTCTCAGCTGTGCTTGTGCGCTGTCGCAGCCGCCCGCACTTGTGATCTCTGATTTAGATAGTTTTTATTTTTTTTCACCATGGAGTATAATGTTAGTTGTATTTAGATACCTTGCTTCCATATCCAGTTTATTCTGAAGTTTTACTATAATGGGTATCAAATCATTTCAATGATTCTTCCACATCTATTTAAATAATCATATTGCTTTTATCCTTCATGATATTAGTTTGGTACATCTTATTGATTGACTTTCAAATGTTGAACCATTCTTGAATCCCTGCATACATCACTTCATCATGGTGTATATATTTTTAATGTATTATATTTGGTTTGCTAATATTTTGTTGAAGATTTTACATCTATATTCATCAGAGATACTGGCCCAATATGTGTGTATGTGTGTTGTCCTTCTCTGATTTTTGTGTTAGGGTGATGTTATTTTCACAGAAAGAATTAAGAATCATTCCTTAACCTTCATTTTCTTGCAAGAGTTTGAGAAGGATAATTATTACAGATGTGAATGTTTGATAAAATTCACTAAGCAGTCTAGAACTACACTTTTGTTTTGTGGGAATTTTTTATTGTTATTACAATATCTCTATATGTGATCAGTCTATTCAGATTTTCTATTTCTTTATAATTTAGTTTTAGAAGGTTTAATGATTCTAAGAATTTGTCTATATCATCCAAGTTGCCGAATTTGTTGGTGTAAATCTGTTCACAGTAGTCTCATATAATTCTTTGTATTTCTGTGTTATATATTGTTGTATCTTTTCTTTGCTTTATACTTTATCAGAGCCTTCACTTTTTTCCTTAGTCAGTCTAGCTAAAGTTTTGTAAATTTTATTTATTTTAGGAAAAGAATGTTTTTAGTTTTATTGATCTTTTCTATTTGTCTTTTTTTGTTTGTTTGTTTATAAATTATGAAATGTTTAATTGAATGTTAAATGTTAAGTGTTAGCTGTCATCATTAGTTACTTCAGTTTTCTGGGTACTAATAAATCATTTCTCTGATTTTTCACTATAATTTCATTTATTTGATTTTTTCATTCATTAATTCATTCAAAAAACATCTATTTAATGAACATTTATTTATTTATTTATTTTTAAAATATTATTTTATTTTTAAACTTTACAATATTGTATTGGTTTTGCCAAATATCGAAATGAATCCGCCACAGGTATACATGTGTTCCCCATCCTGAACCCTCCTCCCTCCTCCCTCCCCATACCATCCCTCTGGGTCATCCCAGTGCATCAGCCCCAAGCATCCAGTATCGTGCATCGAACCTGGACTGGTGACTCATTCCATATATGATATTATACGTATTTCAATGCCATTCTCCCAAGTCATCCCACCATCTCCCTCTCCCACAGAGTCCAAAAGACTGTTCTATAAATCTGTGTCTCTTTTGCTGTCTCGTATACAGGGGTATTATTACCATCTTTCTAAATTCCATATATATGCATTAGTATACTGTATTGGTGTTTTTCCTTCTGGCTTACTTCACTCTGTATAATAGGTTCCAGTTTCATCCACCTCATTAGAACTGATTCAAATGTATTCTTTTTAATGGCTGAGTAATACTCCATTGTGTATATGTACCACAGCTTTCTTATCCATTCATCTGCTGATGGACATCTAGGTTGCTTCCATGTCCTGGCTATTATAAACAGTGCTGCGATGAACATTGGGGTACACGTGTCTCTTTCCGTTCTGGTTTGCTTGGTGTGTATGCCCAGCAGTGGGATTGCTGGACCATAAGACAGTTCTATTCCCAGTTTTTTAATGAATCTCCACACTGTTCTCCATAGTGGCTGTACTAGTTTGCATTCCCACCAACAGCGTAAGAGGGTTCCCTTTTCTCCACACCCTCTCCAGCATTTATTGCTTGTAGACTTTTGGATCGCAGCCATTCTGACTGGTGTGAAATGGTACCTCATAGTGCTTTTGATTTGCATTTCTCTGATAATGAGTGATGTTGAGCATCTTTTCATGTGTTTGTTAGCCATCTGTATGTCTTCTGTGGAGAAATGTCTATTTAGTTCTTTGGCCCATTTTTTGATTGGGTTGTTTATTTTTCTGGAATTGAGCTGTAGGAGTTGCTTGTATATTTTTGAGATTAGTTGTTTGTCCCTTGCTTCATTTGATATTATTTTCTCCCATTCTGAAGGCTGTCTTTTCACCTTGCTTATAGTTTCCTTTGTTGTGCACAAGCTTTTAAGTTTAATTAGGTCCCATTTGTTTATTTTTGCTTTTATTTCCAATATTCTGAGAGGTGGGTCATAGAGGATCCTGCTGTGATGTATGTCAGAGAGTGTTTTGCCTATGTTCTCCTCTAGGAGTTTTATAGTTTCTGGTCTTACAATTAGATCTTTAATCCATTTTGAGTTTATTTTTGTGTATGGTGTTAGAAAGTGGTCTAGTTTCATTCTTTTACAAGTGGTTGACCAGTTTTCCCAGCACCACTTGTTAAAGAGATTGCCTTTAATCCATTGTATATTCTTGCCTCCTTTGTCAAAGATAAGGTGTCCATATGTGCATGGATTTATCTCTGGGCTTTCTGTTTTGTTCCATTGATCTGTATTTCTGTCTTTGTGCCAGTACCATACTGACTTGATGACTGTGGCTTTGTAGTAGAGACTGAAGTCAGGTAGCTTGATTCCTCCAGTTCCATTCTTCTTTCTCAAGATGGCTTTGGCTATTCGAGGTTTTTTGTATTTCCATACAAACTGTGAAATTATTTGTTCTAGCTCTGTGAAGAATACCGTTGGTAATTTGATAGGGATTGCATTGAATCTATAAATTGCTTTGGGTAGTATACTCATTTTCAGTATATTGATTCTTCCAATCCATGAACATGGCATATTTCTCCACCTATTAGTGTCCTCTTTGATTTCTTTCACCAGTGTTTTATAGTTTTCTATATATAGGTCTTTAGTTTCTTTAGGTAGATATATTCCTAAGTATTTTATTCTTTCCGTTGCAATGGTGAATGGAATTGTTTCCTTAATTTCTCTTTCTGTTTTCTCATTATTAGTGTATAGGAATGCAAGGGATTTCTGTGTGTTGATTTTATATCCTGCAACTTTACTATAGTCATTGATTAGTTCTAGTAATTTTCTAGTGGAGTCTTTAGGGTTTTCTATGTAGAGGATCATGTCATCTGCAAACAGTGAGAGTTTTTCTTCTTCTTTTCCAATTTGGATTCCTTTTATTTCTGTTTCTGCTCTGATTGCTGTGGCCAAAACTTCCAAAACTATGTTGAATAGTAATGGAGAAAGTGGGCACCCTTGTCTTGTTCCTGACTTTAGAGGAAATGCTTTCAGTTTTTCACCATTGAGGATAATGTTTGCTGTGGGTTTGTCATATATAGCTTTTATTATGTTGAGGTATGTTCCTTCTATTCCTGCTTTCTGGAGAGTTTTTATCATAAATGGATGTTGAATTTTGTCAAAGGCTTTCTCTGCATCTATTGAGATAATCATATGGTTGTTATTTTTCAATTTGTTAATGTGGTGTATAACATTGATTGATTTGCGGATATTGAAGAATCCTTGCATCCCTGGGATAAAGCCCATTTGGTCATGGTGTATGATCTTTTTAATGTGTTGTTGGATTCTGATTGCTAAAATTTTGTTAAGGATTTTTGCATCATCATGATTTTTTCATCAGTGATTTTGGCCTGTATTTTTCTTTTCTGTAGTTTTCTTTTTTTGTGGCATCTTTGTCAGGTTTTGGTATTAGGGTGATGGCGGCATCATAGAATGAGTTTGGAAGTTTACCTTCCTCTGCAATTTTCTGGAAGAGTTTGAGCAGGATAGGTGTTAGCTCTTCTCTAAATTTTTGGTAGAATTCAGCTGTGAAGCCATCTGGACCTGGGCATTTGTTTGCTGGAAGATTTTTTATTACAGTTTCAATCTCCATGCTTGTGATGGGTCTGTTAAGGTTTTCTATTTCTTCCTGGACCAGTTTTGGAAAGTTGTACTTTTCTAAGAATTTTCCCATTTCTTCCACGTTGTCTATTTTATTGGCATATAGTTGTTGGTAGTAGTCTCTTATGATCCTTTGTATTTCTGTGTTGTCTGTTGTGATCTCTCCATTTTCATTTCTAATTTTATTGATTTGATTTTTCTCCCTTTGTTTCTTGATGAGTCTGGCTAATGGTTTGTCAATTTTATTTATCCTTTCAAAGAACCAGCTTTTGGCTTTGTTGATTTTTGCTATGGTCTCTTTTGTTTCTTTTGCATTTATTTCTGCCCTAATTTTTATTTTTCTCTCCTTCTACTAACCCTGGGGTTCTTCATTTCTTCCTTTTCTAGTTGCTTTATGTGTAGAGTTAGGTTATTTATTTGACTTTTTTTCTTGTTTTCTTGAGGTATGCCTGTATTGCTATGAACTTTCCCCTTAGGACTGCTTTTACAGTGTCCCACAGGTTTTGGGTTGGTGTGTTTTCATTTTCATTCATTTCTATGAAAATTTTTATTTCTTTTTTGATGTTTTCTGTGATTTGTTGGTTATTCAGCAGCGTGTTGTTCAGCCTCGATATGTTGGAATTTTTAACAGTTTTTCTCCCGTAATTGAGATCTAATCTTACTGTATTGTGGTCAGAAAAGATGCTTGGAATGATTTCTATTTTTTTTAATTTACCAAGGCTAGATTTATGGCCCAGGATATGATCTATCCTGGAGAAGGTTCCATGTGCGCTTGAGAAAAAGGTGAAATTCATTGTTTTGGGATGAAATGTCCTATAGATATCAATTAGGTCTAATTGGTCTATTGTCTCATTTAAATTTTGTGTTTCCTTGTTAATTTTCTGTTTAGCTGATCTATCCATAGGTGTGAGTGTTGTATTAAAGCCTCCCACTATTATTGTGTTATTGTTAATTTCTCCTTTCATACTTGTTAGCATTTGTCTTACATATTGCAGTGCTCCTGTGTTGGGTGCATATATATTTATAATTGTTATATCTTCTTCTTGGATTGATCCTTTGATCATTATGTAGTGACCTTCTTTGTCTCTTTTCACAGCCTTTGTTTTAAAGTCTATTTTATCTGATATGAGTATTGCTACTCCTGCTTTCTTTTGGTCCCTATTTGCATGGAAAATCTTTTTCCAGCCCTTCACTTTCAGTCTGTATGTGTCCCCTGTTTTGAGGTGGGTCTCTTGTAGACAACATATGTGGTGGTCTTGTTTTTGTATCCATTCAGCCAGTCTTTGTCTTTTGGTTGGGGCATTCAACCCATTTACGTTTAAGGTAGTTACTGATAAGTATGATCCCGTTGCCATTTACTTTATTGTTTTGGGTTTGAATTTATACACCGTTTTTGTGTTTGCTGTCTAGGGAATATCCTTTAGTATTTGTTGGAGAGCTGGTTTGGTGGTGCTGAATTCTCTCAGCTTTTCCTTGCCTGTAAAGCTTTTGATTTCTCCTTCATATTTGAATGAGATCCTTGCTGGGTACAATAATCTGGGCTGTAGGTTATTTTCTTTCATCACTTTAAGTATGTCTTGCCATTCCCTCCTGGCTTGAAGAGTTTCTATTGAAAGATCAGCTGTTATCCTTATGGGAATTCCCATGTGTGTTATTTGTTGTTTTTCCCTTGCTGCTTTTAATATTTGTTCTTTGTGTTTGATCTTTGTTAATTTGATTAATATGTGTCTTGGGGTGTTTCGCCTTGGGTTTATCCTGTTTGGGACTCTCTGGCTTTCTTGAACTTGAGTGATCATTTTCTTCCCCATTTTAGGGAAGTTTTCAACTATTAGTTCCTCAAGTATTTTCTGATCGTCTTTCTTTTTGTCTTCTTCTTCTGGGACCCCTATGATTCGAATGTTGTTGTGTTTAATATTGTCCTGGAGGTCTCTGAGATTGTCCTCATTTCTTTTAATTCGTTTTTCTTTTTTCCTCTCTGATTCATTTATTTCTACCATTCTATCTTCTAATTCACTAATTCTATCTTCTGCCTCTGTTATTCTACTATTTGTTGCCTCCAGTGTGTTTTTTATTTCATTTATTGCATTATTCATTATATATTGACCCTTTTTTATTTCTTCTAGGTCCTTGTTAAACCTTTCTTGCATCTTCTCAATCCTTGTCTCCAGGCTATTTATCTGTGATTCCATTTTGATTTCAAGATTTTGGATCAATTTCACTATCATTATTCGGAATTATTTATCAGGTAGATTCCTTATCTCTTCCTCTTTTGTTTGGTTTGGTGGGCATTTATCTTGTTCCTTTATCTGCTGGGCATTCCTCTATCTCTTCATCTTGTTTAAATTTCTGAGTTTGGGGTGTTCTTTCTGTATTCTGGCAGTTTGTGGAGTTCTCTTTATTGTGGCATTTCCTCGCTGTGTGTGGGTTTGTACAGGTGGCTTGTCAATGTTTCTTGGTTAGGTAAGCTTGTGTCGGCGTTCTGGTGGGTGGAACTGGATTTATTCTTTCTGGAGTGCAATGAAGTGTCCAGTAATGAGTTATGAGATGTCTATGGTTTTAGGGTGACTTTGGGCAGCCTGTATCTTGGAGCTCAGGGCTGTGTTCCTGTGTTGCTGGAGAATTTACTTGGTATGTCTTGCCCTGGAACTTGTTGGCTCTTGTGTGGTGCTTGGTTTCAGTGTATGTATGGAGGCGTTTGATGAGCTTCTGTCAATTAATGATCCCTGGAGTCAGGAGTTCCCTGGAGTCAGGGTTTGGACTTAAGCCTCCTGCTTCCAGTTATCGGTCTCATTTTTATGGTAGTTTCAAAACTTCTCCTTCTATACAGCACCATTGATAAAACATCTACATTAAAAATGAAAAGTTTCTCCACCACGAGGGTCACCCAGAGAGGTTCACAGCGTTACATGGAGAAGAGAAGAGGGAGGAGGGAGTTAGAAGTGACCCGAATGTGATGAGGTGGAATCAATAGAGGAGAGAATGGGCTAGCCAGTAATCATTTCCTTATGTGCACTCCACAACTGGACCGCTCAGAGATGTTCACAGAGTTATACAGAGAAGAGAAGAAGGAAGAAGGAGACAGAGGTGGCCAGGAGGATAAAAGGGGGGAATGAAAAGGAGGGAGACAGATCCAGCCAGTAATCAGTTCCCTAAGTGTTCTCCACCGTCTGGAACACACAGAAATTCACAGAGTTGGGTAGAGTAGAGAGGGGTTAGGGAGGAGACACAGGTGACCTGGTGGAGAAAAAGGAGAGTCCAAAGGGAGAGAGAGCAGTCAAGCCAGTAATCTCACTCCCTAGTGAAAAATGGGTACTGAAGATTGGGTTCTTAAAGGTACAAAATTGGTAACAAATACATAAAAGCAAAAATTAAAAATCTAGAGTACAGTTTGGAATTTCAAAAATACAATGTTAAAGAAAAAAGAAGGAAAAGAAAGAGAGAAAAAAACAAAAAAAAAAAACAAAGTCACGAAAATTATAAAGAAAATATAGGTACAAAATTGATAAGAAATACCAAAAAGCATAAATTAAAAATCTAGAGTAGAGTTTGGAATTTCAGATATACAATGTTGTATAAAAGAAGACGAGAAAGAAATAGAGAAAAAAAAGTCACAAAAATTATATAAAATAATATAGGTACAAAATTGATAACAAATACCAAAAAGCTAAAATTAAAAATCTAGAGTGGAGATTGGAATTTCAAAAATACAATGTTAAAGAAAAGAAGAAAAAACAAACAAACAAACAAGGTCACAAAAATTATAAAAATAAATATATATATATATATGAAGTTTGCTTTAAAAAATAGGGTCTTTTTTTTTTTTTTTTTTTTTTTTGCAAAGTAATATTAGGTTATAGAAGTGAAAATTAAAGGAATAATAGAGGACTTAAAATTTTTTAAAAATTTAAAAAAAAAAAGAAAGAAAGAATGACCGTAAAAATATATCTAGGACTTTTTCTGGTTTTGTTGTGAGTATTGTGCGGTCAGTTCATTTTTGGCTAGTTCCTTGGTCTGACTGATATTTCTCAAGATCTATAGGCCCCTTCCTATGTAGTTGGTACTAACTACAGGGTTTAATCTATTGCCTGTAGCTTCCAAGGCGGTTCCCTCTGTTATAGCTTCTTCTGTTTGCTGATCTCTTCAGTGTCTGGTTTCCAACACAAAGGGGACGGTGGTGGACACTTTTTTTTTTTTTTTTTTTTAGGCTCACTTGTTCAGTCGTGCTGTGGGGAGGGAGGGACGCTGCAAACAAATAACACTGGCGTGTGCTTGCAGTGCCTCAGCCACACTGGGTCTGCCCAGCTCACGGTGCTTTGTAGCCTCCCTGCCCACACTGCTCAGGCTCCAGGTTGCTCCGCCAGGAACCATCCGTGGCTGGTCCTGGGCTGTTTGCACCTCCCGGGTCCAAGCCGCTCAGGTTCAGGCACTCGGGTAGTCCTCAGAGGAGCAGACTTGGTTGTGCCTGCGTTTTGTGCCCTTCCCAGGTCCGAGCAGCTCAGGTGATGAGGTGTTTGGCAAGCATGATTGCTACGACTTATCGCCTCCCCGCCACTTGGTTATCTAGGTGTACAACCGGCACACCTTCTCAGGCAGATGTTGACCATCCAGACCCCCAAGAAGTTTTAGTTAGCAAAAAAGCCTGCTTACAGTTTTATAGATAATGTCTCTCTGAGGCTGCGATTGCCCCCTTCCAGCTCTGGCTGCCTGTCAGCGAAGGGGGTGGTCTGCAGCCAGCTATCTCTGTTCAGTCCTTTGTTCCGTGCGTGGGCCTGGCAGTGTCTTAGGTTAGGGCTGGCTTTTCACGTGGTAGATGTCCCACAGTCTGGTTTGCTAGCCCCAATTATTTCGCTCAGATAGCGCTCAGGGTATTCAGACCAGATCCTTACTCTAAGGGATGCAGCCCGCACCGCACCTCCCTGCCCAGCCCCAGCTTGCTACTGGCATGTGCAGGCGTCTGCACTGCTTCTCCCCTGGGGGAGTTAACGTAGGGCTCGCAATCTGCAGGTTTTAATTGTTTATTTATTTTTCTTCCCTGTTATGTTGCCCTCTGTGCTTCCAAGGCTTGGCACAGATTCGGCAGTGAGAAGGTTTCCTGGTGTTTGGAAACTTCTCTCTTTTTAAGACTCCCTTCCCGGGACAGAACTCCGTGCCTCCCTCTTTTGTCTCTTTTTTTGTCTTTTATATTTTTTCCTACCTCCTTTCAAAGACTTGGGTTGCTTTTCTGGGTGCCTGATGTCCTCTGCCAGCATTCAGAAGTTGTTTTGTGGAATTTACTCGGCGTTTAAATGTTCTTTTGATGAATTTGTCAGGGAGAAAGTGTTCTTCATTATTTCCTTTCTCCTACTGGTTTTGGAACTTCGTTCTTTTTATAGTTCCTTTAAGTATAAGAAACTGGCTTTTTTTCTAGTCCTTTTAGATTATATTGCTTGAGATTTTTATTGTTTATTGATGTAAGCCTACATTGCTATAAACTTCCCTCTTAGTATTGCTTTTGCTGCGTCTTGGAGATTTTGGTACATCCTGTTTACATTTTAATTTTTCTTCAGGTAATTTCTGAATTTTCCTTTGATTTCTTCATTTAACCAATAGTTGTTCAGTACCATGTTGTTCAATCTCCAGATATTTGTGGTTTTCTCCAACTTTCCTCTTTTAGTTGATTCCTCATTTTGTATCACTGGGATCAAGAACTATGCTTGATATGATTTCAAGCTTTATTGAGACTTGTTTTGTGTCCCAACATATAGTTTATTCTTGAGAAACTTCCATATGCTCTTGAGAAGAATGTTTATTTGGCTGCATTTAAAAGGAATGTCTTATACTAAGCTATCAAATCTATCTGGTCTAATATCTCCTTTAAGGCCACTGTTTTCTTTTTGATTTTCTATCTGGATGATATACTCATTGATGTAACTGGGGTGTTGAATTACCCTACTATTATTGAATTGCTGTTAACTTCTTGTTTTAAGTCTCTTACTGATCACTTTATTTACTTTGGGGCACTTATGTTAGGGTCATGTATATTAATAACTGTTATATCTTCTTGGTGAATTGCCCCTTCTATCACAATGCACCATCTATCTTTGTCTCTTTTTAGCTTTTTAGACTTGAAGTCTATTTTGTCTGCTATGAATATGACAGTACATGCTTTCTTTTGGCTGTCATTTGCTTGAAATGTCATCTTCCATCCCCTCACGTTGATGTGAGCTGAAGTGAGTCTCCTGGAGGCAGCATATTGTTGGTTCTTGTTTTCCAATCCAGCTACTTACTTTTTGTTTTTTGATTGATGAATTCAATCATTTACATTTCAGGTGATTGCTTATAAATAAATATTTAGTACTACCATTTATATTTTGTTTCCAGATTGCTGTATACCTTCAGTGTTTCTTTTTTTCTCATATTTCTGTCTGCTATTTTAGTTTGGTGTTTTTCAATGACATTTTTCTATTTTTTTTTCTTTTTTTTTTTTGTTTTGTGTTTCTGCTCTAGATTTATGTTTTGTGGTTACTATTAGATTTTTGTTTAATAAAAAACTCATAGATAAAATAGCACTTTTTCCTGCTAATAGCTTTTTAAAAATGTTCATTTATTTATTGATATTTGGTTGTGCTGAGTCTTCACTGCTGCATGGGCTTTTGCCTAATTATGGTGAGTGAGGGCAATTCTCTAGTTGTGGTGCACTGCCTTCTCATTGTGATGGCTTCTCTTCTTGTGGAGCATGGGCCCTGTGGCTTGTTTCAGTAGTTGTGCAATGTGGGCTCAGTAGTTGTGGCTCCCAGGCTCTAGAGCACAGGCTTAATAGTTGCTGCATTATTTACAAAAGCCAAGATTTGTAAATGATCTGTGTATTGATAGATGAATGCATAAAGAGAATGTTATGCATACATAAATGGAATATTATTCAGGCTTAAAAAATAAGGAAATTATACTGTTATAAGCATAAATAAAAAGCCAATTGCAAAATGACATACGGCATGATACTACTTACATGAGGTATATAAAATAATCAAACACATAGAAATATAAAGTAGAATTGTGGTTGTCATGGGATATCAGGAGAAAAAAAATAGGGAGTTGTTATTCAATATGATAGTTTCATCTATGAAGGATAATTCAGATCTGCTATAGAACATTGTACTGATAATCTGATTCCTTACTTGACTCATAAAATGTTAAAAGAATGGATCTCATGTGAAATGTTCTCACCACAAGGTAAGGGAAGGGAGGAAGGAATTCAATGAGTTGATATATACAAACTGCTTAGAACAGGGCCTGACCCATATTGGACACCCAATTGGTATTCTTTCTTGTTATTCAGTTGTATAAGCCACAAACCCAGTAACTAACATTTTAACCTTCTTTATTTCTCATTCTATTCCACTTACCATCAAGTTTTGTTATTTCTACCTCTTAAATACCTTAAAAATCCACTTCTTATTTCTACTTCATAACCTTATCTAGACCATAGTTATTTTTCATATACACCCCTTCATCAGCACCCTAATTTTTCCTCCCTAACTCTATTTTTACTTACTCTCAATGCATTCCATTAGCTGCATTACAGAATATCCTAAACTGAGGATTGGAGAACTATGAACCATGACTGACCATCTTTCTTCATGAACAAAATTTTATTAGAACATAGCCATCCATTCATTTATGTATTTCCTATTTCTGCTTTCTCACTACATAGCAGACTTGAGTACTTAAAACAGAGACCATTTAGTCTTCAAGCTTATAATGTTTACTATCTCTCACTTGAAAAAAAAAAAATGTTTGTAGAGCCCCTCTTAAACTCAGATATGATCACATATCTGATTAAAATGCTTCACTGCTTTTCAGTAACCATTAGGAAAAGTCCAAGCTCTTTAAAATTACTTTTAGGCACTTCATATTTGCTCCTGCCTACCTCTGCTCCTGCCTACCTCTTCAGTCTTGTCACTAGCCTTTGACAAACAAACACCAACTATACTGAATTTATCTCAGTTCCTTAAATACATCATTTTCTCTTATGAGGCAGTGCATGCTATTAACCCTTCCCTGAATATTTTTGCCTCTACTTGGATGACTTCTACTCATTCTTTAAGGATGAACTTAATGTTTCTTGCTTATGGAATCATTCCCTACCTCCAACCACACTAAATTGCCTATTATTCTTTAAAGTTATCACCTAGCTAATTGTATGAAAGTTACATAATTTATCATGTCTATCATAATCCTCATATCTATTATAAAATCTATTACAAAGTATCAGGTAGTAGATATAAAATATATAACTTTTAATGAATGAATGAGCAACTACAGCATTATTTCAGAAACTTCCTTCAGTTACCTGCAAACCTATAGTTGTTCCTTGGCAAACCCAGTTTGGCATATGATTCTTCCAAGTCCTCTTCATCTGGTTGAATTTAAGAGTCTCCTCTGATTTACGGGCTAAGAAGCATATGGGAAGAATTACATGTGGAAAAGAAAGGCATCCAATTGCCAGTATTTGAAACGTGGGCTCACCTCAGAATTGGCTGCTTTCACAGTTACATTATTTTCTTTCAATGGGAGAAAATTAGTAAGTTTTATAGAACAATGATAAAAGTACAAAAGCCATACCAGGTTATAATCTCATAGAAACTACCAAGATTCTTTACTCAAACTTGGTTATTTACCTAAAATAATTAAAAGTGACTAGATATATTCTTAATTGTGATTTTTTGTTCCTGAGCAGGCATAATACCATGGGAAGGCTATGAGTCAATGCGTTAGTCAAGAATAAAAGCAAGCAGATTTAAGTTTATATATAAGTTAGATGCAGTTAATTTCTTCTCCCTAAATGCTAATTAGTCCAATTGTTGGAGGCTGTGACAGTGGTTTCCTGCCTCAAAGATGAAATTCTTTCAAGAAAGATCCAAGCATCATGCTTACTGTCCCTGAAAGTTTCTGAACTTTTACATGGAAAGCTTCTGCCTTCAAAAATTTTGCATATTTTGTACCTAGTAGTGATCACCTGCATTAGTGATTGAGTTTTATTATTTTTTTGAGATATAGGATCATAAAAGAAAAAAAAATACCTTTGGCTCAATAGCTTTTTTTTATGATGACTTTTTATGTTCTTTCTTAGAGAAAAGTTATAAAACTTGGTTCCTTCAGCTTCTTTCAAAGATATACAATGTTTCCTTCTTTTCTGTGCAAGTCACAAAGGAGTCATAACTGTGTATATTTTCACATCAGATGTAAAATTCATATTTCACTTGTGACTTATGCAGTGAAAATAGGAAGCTCCATTAGATAGACCTACAATTTGTCTATGAATGGTGATTTGCAGTTAGGGAGTACTTTCCTTTGAAATCATTAAATCCTTACAGCAACATATTCCTTCTGCCTTGACAGATTTTACACATTACCATATCATATGTATAAAAATGATCTTTAAAAAATACCTTTAATGACTTCAACAATGGGTAAAGTTCATCCAACTTTTTTTTTACTTTCTAGAGCTTCATTTTGGAGGCATTTTTATCTTGTCAGTTTGACAGTGCATAACAAAAATCCTGTGTCAAAATTTCAATGGGGCTTCATAGTCTTTTACTGTTATTAGCAGAGATATTTTTGAACCAGAGGAATAGTGCCATCCTTGGTACAACACTAGCAAGAAAAAGCTCCTTTGTCTTCAAGTTGAAATGCTTATTTTACATGAAAATCAAATGTATATTTGAGCAGATGTTAGTTCAACAGACTAAAATAAGGAAAAAATATAACTGCCTCTACCTTATCTGTCAAAGTTGACATTTCTACTCATTTTCTTAGTGTAGTTAAAATCAGTCCTCTTATTAAACAAAAGCACCATTTCAGTTTATTATTGAAAAGAAATTTTCTTTGAGTAATAGTATAAGATTAAGTAGATTTCAAATTTTTCCACATTCTCAGATATTTTAAAAATTCTATGTACTTCCAAAAAATGAATGACTCATCCTTGATTATAAGTCAATTTAAAACAGCAAAAATTATTTGATTTCCCCTAAAGTGTCATGGACAACATAAACAAACATGGGCTGTCCAAAGTGCCTGTAAAAAGTTACTATTACTACTAGGCTCATGTTCACATTTCATTTAATAATAGCTTGCGTATATCATTGCATACAGAAATCTTTCCAAATAAGTGTTCAGCTATCCGTTTCAAAATTTTTACTTTCCAAAGCTTCTAAAAATTTGGAGGCAAAAATTTTAGAGTACTGATCTTGAGAATACAGGAAAGTAAAAATGGAAGTAAGCAGCATTGAAACTTTTATGAATAAATCTTTGTTTTTGAAGGGAAAGCCTGCACTTTTCATAAGCTTATTGGCGTTTGTCTACACACATTATGCAGTGTAACATACACTGCATTATATGATGTTCCATCAATCAGACATTCTATCTCTTGCTTTTCTGTGTTTATGCCTATAGATTTCACCGCCAAGAATATATATTTTGCTCCCTGGATAAATTTTTCTAATCCTTAAGGCTCACTTTATGTTTCATCTTTTCTGCAATCCCTTACCTTCCAGTCTAGTAAAAACACTCTTTCTTGACTATGTTCTTTTAACACTCTTGCCTTTTATATTTGAATCATTTAGTTCGGAGAAGGCAATGGCAACCCACTCCAATACTCTTGCCTGGAAAATCCCACAGATGGAGGAGCCTGGTAGGCTGCAGTACATGGGGTCGCTGAGGGTCGGACACGACTAAGCGACTTCACTTTGACTTTTCACTTTCATGCAATGGAGAAGGAAATGGCAACCCTCTCCAGTGTTCTTGCTTGGAGAATCCCAGGACCGCGGAGCCTGGTGAGCTGCCTTCTACGGGGTCACACAGAATCAGACACGACTGAAGTGACTTAGCAGCAGCAGCAGCAGCAGTTCATTCTTGCTACCCACTCCAGTATTCTTGGGCTTCCCTTGTGACTCAGCTGGTAAAGAATCCATCTGCAATGTGGGAGACTTGGGTTTGATCCCTGGGTTGGGAAGATCCCCTGGAGAAAGGAAAGGCTACCCACTCCCATACTCTGGCCTAGAGAATTCCATGGACTGTATAGTCCATGGGGTCACAAACAGTCAGACACGACTGAGAGACTTTCATGTTCACTTTCAGTTCATTCTTTGGCCTTTTTAATTAAGTCAAAATCCCCTAATGCATTGTTTCAGTTATTTAATTGATCACTTCTAATACAGGCCTATCATATAGTGAGGATTCAGAAAAAAATTTATTGAAGGAGTTAATGAATATACTGCAAACTCTTGAAACTGCTCACCCAGCCATTTGAGCATAATTGCTCTTAACAGTGATGTTCTCTTTATTTTTTCCTTCCTAGAGCTTCTTGCTTCTTATGCCATTGAAGTGGAATTTTCTCTTCTGACTACCAGAAGTGTTTCACATGCCCCCTGTTATCTCATATCCTGAGTCTACTCATCTCTATCCTATAGCCTTTCCATCTCACAATTTTTTTTTTTTTCTTTTCTTATTCATGCTGGGTTCTTTCCCTGGGAGAGTGAATGAAGTGCTGCATAAGAATTAACACATTGTTACAAAATAAAGCAGCTAAAATGAATCAAACAGGAGTCAGAAAATCAAAGAATATACTACTGAAAATTAAGGCATTAAAAATGTAGGTAAATAGATAATGAAAAACTTAACTTTGATTAATACTATTTGAGGTAGTATGTTTTTAGGTGAATAATTAAGGGTCAGCTATAATTCCATTTATTAAGGCCCCAGACACAAACTAAGGTAGAAATGATGTAAAGATTAGAGAAAGGGGGAAAAAAAAAAGTCATGAAAAATGTGTTTAGTTCAGTAATTTTGTATTTTGCTGAGGGGAAAATATAGAAATCTAGATGAAAGAAGATAATATAAAGAAGGGATTATCCTCATATTAAAGAACCAAGTTTTCTTTTCAGTGGTACTTCCTTATTGCATTAAATTCTTTAAGGGTAGACTAACTAACTGGGTAGTTATTTAATGTAGAGATGAAGAAACTTAATGTAATGTGTCAGAAATCAATTTACTTCCAAGATCAAATTGAAAACCTATATTACCTTATAGGTTGGTAGGAAAATATGAATGACTTCATATAAATTATTTTAGATATACATTATTAAAAATGAACTATTCTAGAAATTCTATCACATAAGCAAATAATGGTTATGGAACCTGATGATGACAAAATGAATACAAATAGGAAATTAGATGTTCCAGTAAGGTTTATTTATCTATCAAATTTAACATTTGGAAAAGAATAGAAATTATGTTTAAAAACACATGAATTATGAATTGTGTTTAAGAATACATATAAAATACTTTTGGTCTATACATTATTAATATACTATATGATTAATATAAAAGAATTCTTGAGAATAAAGCAACAAACTTAAGACCCCAAACAGTAAAAGGAGTAACAATAATCTTGAAGTCATGTGTTGTCAATCCTACCTGCCTTTCATGAGGAACCAACAGCCTGAAGTATTAGTTTATCAGCCTTGTGATTTGCTTTAACAAAATTATCTTATGATATGTATGTATGCATGTATGTATTTATATATATATATGCATATCCTTTGTTTATTCTTAATTTTAAAATATTGCTAAATTCATATTATATGTAGTTATTCGTGACTTCCTTTTGTTTCCACAACCTTGGTTGAGAGTTGTTGTAGTTTATTTTGTTTAATAAATAGAAAACTAATGTGCATCATTCCAGCTTTCTTCCAGAAAGCACTTACTACAAACTGACCTAGGGAGGAGGAATCGAAGAGCACAACCGTCTCAGTGCACTGAAAAGATAGAACGAATAGCAGAGGCTGAAGTGATAAAAATGTATAGGGCAGAAAAACAGAAAGGGAGAGCAACACAGACGAGGGCTTGTTCAAATCTACAGTGAGATACCATTGAGTATTTGATGAATAGTAAGCAGTGTGTACATAAACTGATACTTTATACCCTAAGAAAAACTACCAGTAAGATGAAAAATACTAGCTATTGAAGACTCGAAAGAAATTAAAACCCTAACCAATCAGAATGATAAAGCCTTATTGAACAAATGGGTAAATTCACTGAAGAACCTAAAAAAGAGTAAGTTTTAGGACAAGAATTGACCTTTTCCTAAAATAAAAGCTTCCCAGATGGCTCAGTGCTAAAGAATCTGTCTGTCAATGCAGGAGTCACTGAAAATATGGGTTTGATCCCAGGGTCAGGAAGATCCCCTTGAGGAAAAAGTGGCAATCCACTCCAGTGTTTTTGCCAGGAAAATCCCATGGACAGAGAAGCCTGGTGGGCCACGGTTCATGGGGGTCACAAAGAAGCAGAAATGATTGAGCACCTATAAGCACAAAATAAAGACCATGCTAAATACACCCTAACAAAGTCTGCAAACAATTCTCAGAAGGATTAATTTGAACTGCAAGTAAATTTGATGTCAGAACAAAGTCTACCAATTGTTAAGGACAAATGCTAAAGTCAGTTACTTGACATTGTATAGCAACTTTTATAATAAATATGGTTAGAAGTATGAAGGCACAAAAAATGTGCTATAAACGGGAAGAAATTCAGTCAATAAAAGCACTCACAGAAATACCAGGTATGATATAATTACAAAAAAGCATTTTAAAACAGGTCTTACAAATATATTAATATTCTGATTAAATTTTATACTACACACTTGTTTGGCTTAATATTGTTAGACACTGTAGAAAAATAGATGAATGAATTTGAAGATAGACTCTATGAAATATATAGAGAGACAAAATATTAAATTACACCTAAGAAACCTACAGAGTAGTCATTAAATTATCTTATATATATGGAACTTTAGTCCTAGATAATCAGATCAGATCAGTCACTCACTCATGTCCGACTCTTTGTGACCCCATGAATCGCAGCACGCCAGGCCTCCCTGTCCACCACCAACTCCCAGAGTTCACTGAGACTCATGTCCATCGAGTCAGTGATGCCATCCAGCCATCTCATCCTCTGTCGTCTCCTTCTCCTCCTGCCCCCAATCCCTCCCAGCAGCAGAGTCTTTTCCAATGAGTCAGCTCTTCGCATCAGGTGGCCAAAGTAGTGGAGTTTCAGCTTTAGCATCATTCCTTCCAAAGAAATCCCAGGGCTGATCTCCTTCAGAATGGACTGGTTGGATCTCCTTGCAGTCCAAGGGACTCTCAAGAGTCTTCTCCAACACCACAGTTCAAAAGCATCAATTCTTGGGCGCTCAGCCTTCTTCACAGTCCAACTCTCACATCCATACATGACCACAGGAAAAACCATAACCTTGACTAGATGAACTTTTGCTGGTAAAGTAATGTCTCTGCTTTTGAATATGCAGAATATGAATAGGTTGGTCATAACTTTCTTTCCAAGGAGTAAGCGTCTTTTAATTTCATGGCTGCAGTCACCATCTGCAGTGATTTTGGAGCCCCCCAAAATAAAGTCTGACACTGTTTCCCCATCTATTTCCCATAAAGTGGTAGGACCAGATGCCATGATCTTCGTTTTCTGAATGTTGAGCTTTAAGCCAACTTTTTCACTCTCTACTTTCACTTTCATCAAGAGGCTTTTGAGTTCCTCTTCACTTTCTGCCATAAGGGTGGTGTCATCTGCATATCTGAGGTTATTGATATTTCTCCCGGCAGTCTTGATTCCAGCTTGTGTTTCTTCCAGTCCAGCGTTTCTCATGATGTACTCTGCATAGAAGTTAAATAAACAGGGTGACAATATACAGCCTTGATGTACTTCTTTTCCTATTTGGAACCAGTCTGTTGTTCCATGTCCAGTTCTAACTGTTGCTTCCCGACATGCATATAGGTTTCTCAAGAGGCAGGTCAGGTGGTCTGGTATTCCCATCTCTTTCAGAATTTTCTACAGTTTATTGTGATCCACACAGTCAAAGGCTTTGATATAGTCAATAAAGCAGAAATAGATGTTTTTCTGGAACTCTCTTGTTTTTTCCATGATCCAGCAGATGTTGGCAATTTGATCTCTGGTTCTTCTGCCTTTTCTAAAACCAGCTTGAACATCAGGAAGTTCACGGTTCACACATTGCTGAAGCCTGGCTTGGAGAATTTTGAGCATTACTTTACTAGCATGTGAGATGAGTGCATTTGTGCAGTAGTTTGAGCATTCTTTGGCATTGCATTTCTTTGGGATTGGAATGAAAACTGACCTTTTCCAGTCCTGTGGCCACTGCTGAGTTTTCCAAATTTGCTGGCATATTGAGTGCAGCACTTTCACAGCATCATCTTTCAGGATTTGGAATAGCTCAACTGGAATTCCATCACCTCCACTAGCTTTGTTTGTAGTGATGCTTTCTAAGGCCCACTTGACTTCACATTCCAGGATGTCTGGCTCTAGGTCAGTGATCACACCATCGTGATTATCTGGGTCGTGAAGATCTTTTTTGTACAGTTCTTCTGTGTATTCTTGCCATCTCTTCTTAATATCTTCTGCTTCTGTTAGGTCCATACCATTTCTGTCCTTTATAGAGCCCATCTTTGCATGAAATGTTCCTTTGGTATCTCTGATTTTCTTGAAGAGATCTCTAGTCTTTCCCATTCTGTTGTTTTCCTCTGTTTCTTTGCATTGATCACTGAAGAAGGCTTTCTTATCTCTTCTTGCTATTCTTTGGAACTCTGCATTCAGATGTTTATATCTTTCCTTTTCTCCTTTGCTTTTCGCTTCTCTTCTTTTCAGTAATCCAAGTCTATGTCCCAACCAGTAACGCTGAAGAAGATGAAGTTGAACGGTTCTATGAAGACCTACAACCTTTTAGAACTAACACCCCAAAAAGATGTCCTTTTCATTATAGGGAACTGGAATGCAAAAGTAGGAAGTCAAGAAACACCTGGAGTAACAGGCAAATTTGGCCTTGGAATGCAGAATGAAGCAGGGCAAAGGATAATAGAGTTTTGCCAAGAAAATGCACTGGTCATAGCAAACACCCTCTTCCAACAACATAAGAGAAGACTCTATACGTGGACATCACTAGATGGTCAACACCAAAATCAGATTGATTATATTCTTTGCAGCCAAAGATGGAGAAGCTCTATACAGTCAGCAAAAACAAGACCAGGAGCTGACTGTGGCTCAGACCATGAACTCCTTATTGCCAAATTCAGACTTAAATTGAAGAAATTAGGAAAACCACTAGGCCATTCAGGTATGACCTAAATCAAATCCCTTATGATTATACAGTGGAAGTGAGAAATAGATTTAAGGACCTAGATCTAATAGATAGAGTGCCTGATGAACTATGGAATGAGGTTCGTGACATTGTACAGGAGACAGGGATCAAGACCATCCCCATGGAAAAGAAATGCAAAAAACAAAATGGCTGTCTGGGGAGGCCTTACAAATAGCTGTGAAAAGAAGAGAAGTGAAAAGCAAAGGAGACAAGGAAAGATATAAACATCTGAATGCAGAGTTCCAAAGAATAGCAAGAAGAGGTAAGAAAGCCTAGAAGATAGGGGTAGGTATAAAAAAATTTGAAGATTATGACCAACAGTTACCAAATTATTGAAAAGTATAACTCTACTGATCCCCTACGTTCAATGAAATATAAGAAGTGTATGAAACGAGTCGCCAGTCCAGGTTCGATGAACGATACTGGATGCTTGGGGCTGGTGCACTGGCACGACTCAGAGGGATGGTACGGGGAGGGAGGAGGGAGGAGGGAGGAGGGTTCGGGATGGGGAACATGTGTATGTCTGTGGTGGATTCATATTGATATATGGCAAAACCAATACAATATTGTAAAGTTAAAAAATAAAGTAAAATTAAAAAAAAAGAAATACAAGAGTATAAGACACACAATAATCTAATTAATTACTAAAAAAAATGATAAAAAGTAAAGAAATTTAAAAGCCTGCATAGAACTATTTGCCTATGTCTGCATAGGCAAAAAGTCTGCTTAGAATATTTGTTGAAAATATTCTTCAAGCATGAAAGCAAAATAAAAACATTATCAAGTAAAACAGCAAAACAAACAAAAACAGAAATCCTCAGTAATTTGTTGTAATAGATCGCATTATAAGAAATGGTAAAGAACATATTTTAGGGTGAAGGAGCACTAATAATATTTCAAAACTTCAATCTCCACAAAGGAATGAAAGGCTAGATATCATTTTTTTCCTTTTTAAGCAGGTATAAGTATAAAACATATTTGGTCTATTTCATTTCTAAAATTATTAATATCTACTTTTTTCTTTAAGGTAGAAATAATAGTAATGTGGTAGAGAGTTTATAAAGTATGTATAAATAATATATATTTTCAAAATAACACAAAGGGTGGGAAGGTAGACAAGTGAACATAATACTGTCAGATACATATTCCAAGCTTTAGAACAAACACATGTACACAAAAGAAACATAGGGCTATAGCTAATAAATTAATAGAAGGCTTTAATGAAATACTAAAAAAACTAAGTAATTAATGGAAAATAAGGTAAGGGAAAAGGGCCAAAAAAAAGAACACAAAACTGATGAAATAGAAAAAAAAAAAAAAAAAAACTAGACTTAAAATCCAACCATAGATAATTGTATTAAATGTAAATTCACTGAATCACACCATTGGTGGACATATTCAGACTGGATGGAAAAGCAAGACCCTAAAGAATCCCACTTTAAATGTGTATGATATATATCTGTATACTTATCTTTCAATAACATATATGTTGAAGTCCAGAGGACAAAAGAGATATGTTTATTAATCATAAGAAAATTAAGGCTACTATCTTAACATCAGGTAAAGTATACTTCAGCACAATGAATGTTACCTAATATGAAGATGGGCATGTCATAGTATTAAAAAGATTAATTTCTCAAGGCATTAGAAATCTAAAATGTATATGTACCTAGTAACAAAGCTTTAAAATATATAAAGCTAAATTTGATAGTAATTGAAGAGATTGACAAAATCAGAATTATAGTTGGAAATTAACACTCTTCTCAATTAGCCTATCAATCACAAAGACAGGACAGAAAATCAGTAAAGTTAACAGGCATCTCTAGTAATTTATCAATTACAAGAATAAAAAGACAGAAAATCAGTAAAGAACAAGAGACTTGAACACAATTATTAACCAACTTGACATAATTTATATTTAAAGAACACTATAGCTATCAACTATAGAATATACTTTTAAAAAGCCTACTCATGGAACATTCACAAAGATTAGCCATATGATAGACCATAAAACAAGTAGCTCTGCTTATTACAGAACCAGAAATTTAGACAGTATATTCTTTAATTGAAACAACATTTTCAATGACACTTGAAAGGTCACCAAATATTTGGAAATTCAAAAAACATAACTAAATAACCAAATTATCAAAGAAAAATCACAGAGAAATTAGAAATTTTTTTGAATAATAATGAAAACATATGTGCTATAGTTAGTGTAGTGCTTAAATGTAAATTCATATATATTTTTAAAAAGGGAAAATTTTTAAATCAATGATCTAAACTTTCACCTTAAACAAATTAGAAAATAAAATAATTTAAAGTCTAAGTTAATAGAAGGAAAGAAAGATTTAATAGCAGAATTCAATCATATTGAATATGAATAGATTGGGGAAAAATGAAATACAAAGCTGACTTTTAGAAAATGTCAATATAATTGGTAAACATTAAAAAGAAGAGATAAAATTCAAATATCAATATCAAGCAGGAAAAGGGAAATATCACTACATCTCTGTTCCAAAACATTAAATGACAGGATGGGAATGCTTAGCATTTAATTTTACAACTAAACTAAATAAACTTCTTAAAAGACATAATTTGAGTATTTGGCACAGGGGAAATATGAATTATTGCCTATTAATGAAATTGAATTTGTATTTAAAAATCTCCCCACTACAGAAAGTTTGAATAGTATAGCTTCAGCTTCACTGATGAATTTTGTCAGGCACGTAAGGAAGAAATGATACACATGATCAAGGGGGATTTACCTCAGGTATACAGAGTTGGTTTAACTCTTAAAAAGTAATTAATATAATTTGTCACATGAATGAAATAATAAAGACTCTTACATTCCTCTTGGTTAATGCATAAAAAGCATATGACATAATTCAACATACTTAACAAAACTTTCAACAATTTAGGACTAGAGGAAAATTTTCTCAGCCAGACAAAGAGTATCTACAAAAAAAAAAAAGAAGAAGAAAAAGAAAAAAAAAGAACAATATTCAATGTGATACTAAATGGTGAAAACTAGTGTGTCTCCTTTCTTTTTTCTCTAATCACTTAAGTTCAACCTTTAATGGGGATCCTACATAGTAAAATAAGGCATAAAAAGAAATAAAATACCTTAGAGACAGGAAAGGAAGAATTAAAACTGTCTCTGCAGATGCAGTAAGGGCTTCCCTGGTGGCTCAGACAGTAAAGAATCTGCAATGTAGGAGACCTAGGTTCAATCTCTGGGTAGGGAAGATCCTCTGGAGAAGGGAATGACAACCAACTCCAATATTCTTGCCTGGAAAATTCCATGGACAGAGGAGACTGGTGGGTTCCAATCCATGGGGTCACAAAGAGTCAGACATGTCTGAGGAACTAACACATCCATACCCTGCAGATGCAATAGGTATATATGTGTACTATGTTGAAAATCTACCAAAAAATACTAAAATTAGTATTTACAGATGAATCATACAAAATATTCAAAAGGTATGTACACTGAAAAATCAATAGAATTGCTGAAGAAAAATGAAAGAATGTCTAAATAACTGAGGAGATACACTGAGCTTATTGATTGCAAGAGGCTTCCCAAGTGGCTCAGTGGAAAAGAATCTGTCTGCCCATGCAGAAGACAGGAGATGCAGGTGCCATCACTGCATTGGGAAGATCCCCTGGAGAAGGAAATGGCAACCCATTCTAGTATTATTCTTGCCTGGAGAATTCCACAGACGGAGGAGGCTGGCAGGCTACAGTCTACATGGTTGCAAAGAGTCAGACATGACTGAGCACACACAGACACATATTGATTACAAGACTAAGCAGTATTCAGATGTCAATTCTCACCAAATTCACACATTAATTTGACAAAATCCAGTTAAAATTCCAGGAAACTTCAATTAGCAAATTATTCTTAAAATGTGCATTAAAATTAGAACACAGAATAGCCAATACAATTGGTAGAAAAAGACTGAACATATAACACTTAACACATTTGATTTCAAATTTTTCTATAAAAGTGGTAATAACCATAAAAGTGAGGAACTGGCTTAAACCAGGCTTACAAATTAATGGAACAGAAGAGTGTCCATAAACAGATCCACACAAATAAGATTATTTTGTCATGAAAAAATGCCAAGTAATTTAATGGAGAAAGAGTACTATCTTAAACAAATAGTGCTACAACATGTGGATATTCATGTTGAATAAAATTTAAAAGCTTGACAATGCTAAGCATTTTGCAAGGATGTAAAACAGCTGGACATTTTATACATTGCTGGTAGAAGTATAAATTATATAATTATTAAGGCAAATAGTCTGGCCATTTTCATACAGTTTTATTATTATATACTATAGAAATTCTACCCCTAGTTACTAACCAAAGAGACATAAAATTGTGTCCACAAAAAACTTACACATGAATGTACAAACTGTTTTTATTCATAATCACTTAAAACTGCAAGTAACCCAAATGTCCAATAGTCAACAGGTAACTGGATAAACGAATTGTAGCTTATCCATATATTAAAAGTGGTCAACAGTTAAAAGAAAATGGACAATTGATACACATAGAAACATAGATTGATCTCTCAAATCTTATTTTGAGAGAAAAAAGCCGGCTAGAAAGGGTACAGTTGGTAAAGATGCCACCTGCCAATGAAGGAGACCTGGGTTTGATCCCTGGGTTGGAAAGATCCCATGGAGGAGAAAATGACAATCCACTCCAGTATTCTTGCCTGGAAAATCCCATGGACAGAGGAGCCTGGTGGGCTACACTCCGTGGGGTCACAGAGAGTCAAACATGACTGAGAAACTGAGTGTGCAGAGCACAGGAAGAGTATGGAAATGGTATAGACTATATGATTCAATTTACATTAGTTTAAAAAAGACAGAAGTTATCTTAAAATATGAAAGTGAGATTATTGATCACCTGGGACAGGGGTGAGGGTAATTGGGAAGGAGGTGCCTAAGGAAACTTGTAAGAGTGAAAGTAATGTCTGTATCATGATTAATCTAATTGAAGCAATAGTTGAATAGACATATACATTTGGCAAGGCTCTTTAAACTGTATACTTCAATGGATTCACTTCATCTTTGGTAAATTACATCTTTAAAAACGTTTATTTGTAAATGCCACTATAAGATTAGTGTACATTACTCTTTATGGATATGTGCAAGAATTTCTCTGGGGATTGTAAGTAATTCTACTCCATTCAATTTCTTGAGTGATCTTCCAGGCCATACAATGTATAATAACCATTTTCACTTGTAAGTTGATTCCAGTAGCTTTCCAAAGTGGCTGCACTAATATAAAACCTCACCATGTGTGTTAGACTTCTTACTGATTGGCATCCATGTGTACAACTATCAGGTTATTCAAAGTACTACATTTTACAAATATGTTAGGCATGAAATGGAATTTATTATAATCTAAATTTGAATTTCCCTGATTATTAATGAGATTGAATATGCTGTCATATGTTTTCTGATAATTTCTATTTTTTCTCTTGTCTCTTTATCATTTTTATGAGTTGTTTTCTTGTACACTTGAGTTCTTTATTCAATCTCTTAGGCTGTGTCAGTTATTTGTGTGGCAAATAATTCTTCCCTGGTTGTGTTCTTTAATTTTTTAACTTTTTTGGCAGCATGTGAGATCTTAGTTGCCTGATCAGGGGTCGAACCCCTGCTCTTTGCATTGGAAACACAGAGTCTTAACCGCTGGACCACCAGGAAAGTCCTCATGTTCTTTTGATGAAAAGAAATTGTTCTTATTCACGCAGTCAAATGTATAAGTATTTTATGGGTAGCAATGCTTTATATAGTGTTAAAAAAGTTAATTCTTCCTTACAACAAAGACATGAAAACATTTTATATATACATAAAATATACATTTTTCTGCAAGAGTTACCATTGACAGTAACATCTATCAAGCAGAGCCAGGAAAAGTGAAAATGGAAGATCATGTAGAAAACTGGTTCCTAGATCATATTTGGTACATCTTTCTTTCCTTATTCCATTGGCCAGAGCTCAATTCATGCCCCTATCTAAGGGAAGATGGAAAAATGAGGTAATTACATGTCCAGAAAGAAGGAAAATGTGTTTTTTTGAACACCTAGCCAATCTATTCTTCTGAGGAATATTTCAGTTCTTTCTTCACATTGAATGTACTCAATCTCATCTATCCTCTGCATACTCTCAAGTCCAAAATTTCCAGATCTCCATCAGGTCTAGATACGAATCATCTTGATTCTGTAACTTATGTACTTAAAATATAAGTTAATTATTCACAGGAGAAATATTCTACTGGGAAAAAAGTAGTTTCAAACTAATCATTGCTCCATCACAAGTATGAAATTCTCCTGTAAGGTCATTGATTGCACAGCCTGTCTCTTTTTTGTGTGATTGTATGGAGGAGGGTTTGGCTGTGGAAGAATGGGAGAGTTCATGATTGGACACTGATATGACTCTTGGTAAGAAATTATCTTGTCTATCTTCCAGGGTACCTTGGCTTCACTCTCTGACATTTTTCTTGTTTGTTTTATTTCATGGATGCAATTGAAATGTGTCTTGAGGAGTGTTCCCTATTTGGGGCCTGTACAGATTTTGTAGCCCAAACTCTTGCATCTACCTTTGAAAGCTTAAAATGTGTTTTAAGGCTCAAATGCTCAAAGTTTTGCAATTGTTTTAAATTCAGACTCTTGATTTATTTGACAATGTACTCATTGGAAAGTCTAATTTACTTCTGACTTGTTTGCTTCCACTTAATTCAATGTACTAATAACTTCAATTTTTTCAATGAATTACACAATTAATAAAAACTCTCTAAAAGCTAATTTTAAAGTCTTATCCAAAATAAAGCATACCTTTTTTCTCAATGGACATATAACTTTCACAATAATTCATTCTATATTTTAAATTAATTCTATATTAAACAAGTTACATTCTATATTAAACAAGTTACAAAAAACCAAAACTGTACAGGTCACTGTCTCTGTGTGTCAGAACATAAGGCATGTGGTTACCTTTGATACCAGAGGAAAAAGCAACCATACTTTTATTATTAACCATAAAAAATGCTAGCTAACAAAGTTAGAGTGGAATACTATGCATGCTAAAGGGATAAGGGAAATAAAAAATAGAAAGTCACAAATTAAAGCAATAATTAAAAAATAATTAAAAATTCAAAATATTTTAAAGACTAATAAAATAGATAAACCTCTGACAAAGCTTATCATTGTAGGTAACATTTATTGGTTATATATATATACATATGTTTGGAATATATGTATCCAAGTAATTTATAAGAACTTAGCTCACTTAATGCTCAAAATCATGCTATGAGAATCACTCATTCATTTACTTCATAAACATTTAAGTACTAAATATGTGCCCAGCACTCTATGAGACAGTGTGGTTATACTCCTGAACAACAGAAATAATGCCAGTGCCCTTAAAATACTTGCATTCTGAAGGAACAAATAATATTTTCATTTTAAAATGGGGAAACCAGATACCAGATTCATAGAACTTAGATTATTTTCTTTTTTTTCTTTTTCTTTTATTTTTTAACTTTACAATATTGTATTGGTTTTGCCATATATCAACAGGAATCTGCCACAGGTATACATGTGTTCCCCATCCTGAACCCTCCTCCCTCCTCCCTCCCCATACCATCCCTCTGGGTCGTCCCAGTGCACCAGCCCCAAGCATCCAGTATCGTGCATCGAACCTGGACTGGCGACTCGTTTCATATATGATATTATTCATGTTTCAATGCCATTCTCCCAAATCATCCCACCCTCTCCCTCTCCCACAGAGTCCAAAAGACTATTCTATACATCAGTGTCTCTTTTGCTGTCTCGTATACAGGGGTATTGTTACCATCTTTCTAAATTCCATATATATGCGTTAGTATATTGTATTGGTGTTTTTCTTTCTGGCTTACTTCACTCTGTATAACAGGCTCCAGTTTCATCCACCTCATTAGAACTGATTCAAATGTATTCTTTTTAATGGCTGAGTAATACTCCATTGTGTATATGTACCACTGCTTTCTTATCCATTCATCTGCTGATGGACATCTAGGTTGCTTCCATGTCCTGGCTATTATAAACAGTGCTGCGATGAACATTGGGGTACAAGTGTCTCTTTCAGTTCTGGTTTCCTTGGTGTGTATGCCCAGCAGTGGGATTGCTGGGTCATAAGGCAGTTCTATTTCCAGTTTTTTAAGGAATCTCCACAATGTTCTCCATAGTGGCTGTACTAGTTTGCATTCCCACCAACAGTGTAAGAGGGTTCCCTTTTCTCCACACCCTCTCCAGCATTTATTGCTTGTAGACTTTTGGATCGCAGCCATTCTGACTGGCATGAAATGGTACCTCATAGTGGTTTTGATTTGCATTTCTCTGATAATGAGTGATATTGAGCATCTTTTCATGTGTTTGTTAGCCATTTGTATGTCTTCTTTGGAGAAATGTCTATTTAGTTCTTTGACCCATTTTTTGATTGGGTCATTTATTTTTCTGGAATTGAGCTGTAGGAGTTGCTTGTATATTATTATTATTATTATTTTACTTTACAATATTGTATTGGTTTTGCTATATATCAACATGCATCCGCCATGGGTGTACACGTGTTCCCCATCCTGAACCCCCCTCCCACCTCCCTCCCCATACCATCCCTCTGGGTCATCCCAGTGCACCAGCCCCAAGCTTCCTGTATACTGAATTGAACCTGGACTAGTGATTTGTTTCTTATATTAGATTACTTTCTGAAGGTCACATAACATCCATGTGTTTGAATTTTATTTGAATGTAAATTGTATTCCCAGGTAGACCATGTTCCTAACCAACGTGCAGTGTTAAAAGGAGAGGAAGTTGAGAAAGCATATAGTCATACCATTAAAGTTGTAAAGAAGATACAAATATAATCATCAAGTTTTGCAAACATTTTTTTTTTGCCTCCTTGTTCTGTGCCAAGTACTTTAACTTATCAAATGTTTATAACTACCCTCTGAAGTAGGGACTATTATTTCTGAAATAAGAACTATTATTTCTACCATATTTTACATTTGGGGCAACTGGAAAAACAAAACAAGATGTTAAAAAATGAGATGATTTTTTTAAAAACCATGATTTTTTAAAAATTATTTTTAAGCATTTGGATCTTTATCCATCTGGACTATATTCATGGTTTTGTTGTGAGATGGGAAATGCAACTCAGAAAAGATGTAATTGCTCAGTTACTTTTGTTCTGGGAAGTTTGACTGTGGAAAACACATTTAACTTATACTACAATGTGTGACCACTTATAATAGAAGAGTTTTTTAAACTTTTAAACAATTAGTATTTATATAAATCATTGCTAAAATATTGAAATCATGGGTGAAATACTTTGATTTTCTAGGCAAACATGAATTGCCAAAGTAAACACAAACAGAAATTTAAATACAAAGAATTAAAGAAAACAGAAGAAATTGAAATGCTTTCAAAAACTAACTCCACTTATGATGGGGATGACTTTATTTTTATCAGTCTGATCAGTTTCTTAAGGAACATACAATTTCTCTACTATTGAAGCTATCACAATAGGAGATGCAAATACTCTGGCATGTTTACCAAGCTACTATCCATCACTATGACTCAAATTTTGTCAATGCTAGCTTATAAATAAAGCAACTACCAACTCACTAACGAGTATGTGCACATGTAAACCAGCAAACCTAATGAGTACAGACAATCTCACCTTTGAATATAGATGCAGAAATATTAAAAAATATAACAAATCAATTCTTGTACATATTAAAAGAACGATGTGTTAGGTCAACATAAGGGTTATTTGAAAATGCAATATTCAGTTTTCCTAGATATTGATATATGTACCTAAACAAAGAAGCACAACTTTTCAACTCTAATACAGCAATTTCAATCCTATCTTATACTTAAGAAACAAGTAAGAAAGATGTTAAGAAATAAACACTGTGTTTAATGTGGCATTGTTTCTAAAATTTAACACCACTACTACTCCTGTCAGGAAAATTAGTGAAAAAATATCCTACATTTTTCAATTATAAAATGTTACAAGAGTCCAAGTAATGTATACAAATCACTTTGATGTCTAAAAGAAAAATATCCCAGAAGACTACACAAATAAGGAGACTTTACTGTAGAGGAGGCATTTAGAATGGCTCTCAAAAGATTAGTAGGACTTTAACAGATATGATTGGAAACACACAAAGATGTGTTTCTGGGTCAGGAGATGTGGAAGGAAATAGTGAGAAATAGAACTGAAAAAGCAGACTGAGTCCAGAGCATAAAGTACATTAAATATAGATAATAATAAATAACTCAGTGGAACAGAACTGTGAAGACTGAAACAGATTTAAGCATGTGAGAACCAATTATATAGCAAAGGTAAAATTCCAAAAATTGTTGGAAAAGGAGTTTTAGTGATTCTAAAATAATTAGTTGTGTTTCCCATCTCACACCAAAACCATGAATATAGTCCAGATGGATTAAAGATCCAAATGCTTAAAAATAATTTTTAAAAAAGCTACCAGAAAGACTGAAGGAAATATGGATACATGGATTTACAGATAATTTTTAAACAAACAAAAATTCTGAAGTCATGAAAAAACCTACAGATGCTTATTTTTCCCAAAAGGATTTGTAAAATTTATCACAGATGCCATCATAAACTATCAGTATACCGAGAAAGAACTTTTCTGGTAAACAAACTCATAATGGCCCTAATACACAAAGAATCCTAAGAAATTAAATGCTGCAAACAGGCAAACAGAAAATTGAAAGAAATAGTTGAAAAATAACATAATTCACAGTGAAGCAGATTCAAATAGCAGATTCATAGTATAATTATGAAAAGATGTTCAACTTTCTTACAGTTCAGAGAAATTGTAACAAAATGTCATTTTTTACCTATCAATACTGATAAAAATTTAACAGATTGATCACATAATGTGGTGGCAAGGATATGGGAAAACAGTCTCATGTATTACTGATGGATGTGGAAAATGCTACTATATTACTCAAAACAATCTGGCAGCACTTATTAAAATGAAAAATGGGCATGCCCTTATGTCTGTTAGTTCCACTTTTGTGAATGTCTGCAGTAGAAAATAAAAAGCAATGGCATATGATATATATGTACAAAGTTACATTTAGCAATGTTATTCCTTAGTAGCAAAAAAAAAAAAAAAGGAAAACTTTGGGGGCTACACTGAATGTCTAACTATAGAGAATGTTTGATTAAAATTCTGATGCATCTACACAAGGGAATAATATATAGCTGTTAACCAGAATAAGTCAGCAGTTGATCTTGATTTGATTTTTATTATTAAAAAAATTGTTATATGTGCTTATATATGCATCATAGAGACAAGGCAGGAAATTGCTTGCTAACTTTATTTCTTTCTGCAGAAGATATTTGAAGGGGTTGGAACAATAATGAGTTCTTAATTCATTTAGCTCATGACTCTTGTTCAACTTCTTATGATAAGCGTATGTTACTTTTGTAAATTTCTCCAAATTACTTTCACCATTTAAACAATTTTACACAGTTTTTAAAAAATAAAGTATAGCATATATATGTGTAAAATCTAACCTTTGAATTGCTTTTCTGAAATACAAAAGAAATGGAAACTCTCTTTCCTTGTAATCTAACTTATAAGCAGACAATCCACATGGAAACTGAAGTATATCAACCATCACATGGTTCTTAATTGTGATTACACTTTATTGCACTCAGCCTATTAAGTGCTTAAACTACCAGATAACAGAATCTATGTTCCTAATAGTGGAAAGTGTATTAATGGCATTTTGCTCCTTATTGTAGCCCAGTTCCAACAATCACATGGATGAAGATTAATGGTTATATTCCTAGTAAGTCACGTCTGCGTAAATCTCAGGCAGTACTGGAAATACCCAACGTGCAGCTGGACGATGCAGGCATATATGAGTGCAGAGCTGAAAACTCACGTGGAAAAAATTCCTTTCGTGGACAGTTGCAAGTATACAGTAAGTGTTCTCAGTAAAGTTTGATGCCCTGGTCACAAGAGTGAAACTGAAAATGCAATTTGAGCTAAACATTGTTAGATACATATACCATGCTTCTTTTGTATGGTAAATCATTGAGTAAAATTGCCCTACACATAGAAACGCTTTAAATTAAAAATAATGAGGAACTGGCAGGTTCTTTTTATAGCATAGGTAATTGCTAACCTTAAAAATATTTTCCCAGCACTAAAGCTGTCATCTGATGTTGCAAATCTTGTAATATTTATTAACTTATTCTTGCCCTTGGCCTGAATCAAGAGTCACAATTTATTGCCATGAACCAAATCCTACCAGCTGTCTTTTTTTTTTTTTTTTTTGTAAATTAAAACTTTCTGAAACGCAGTGATACCCATTTGTTTGCATAATGCCTGCATCAGCTTTTAGCACTGCTAAGGCAGAATTAAGCTGTTGAGAGACAGATCAACTGACTTGCAAAGTGTCAAATATGTTCTACCTCATCTTTTACACAAAAACTTTGCTGGCCCTACACTAAATTATTGCATCTGTATGATAAATAACCTTCATGGCTTACAAATGTTTATATTTTCCAAAAATTTCAGAGACAACCAGGTTGTGTGTAAGAATTGGGAAAATCTACTTCCAAAATATATACAATCTCATCTTCTATAAATAGCAAATTATACTTTTCATATTTTCTTTTATAATGCATATTGTATATAAAAGGTAAGTGATACTATTTTTATTGAGGACATTAAAACTGAGGGAAACTGTAACACAGAGCACTGATACAAGAAAATACAGATCCTTACAATGTGAACTTAAACAAATTGCATATGAAGCTGAATCTGCTTCATATGAATCTGCTTCAAACTATAACTGTCACTGTATTCAAGATCAGTTCATCTAAAATCCTTCACAGGGGGATGCTGCAAAATATTTTGAAATATTAAAATATTACTTCAACCTGTTTTACTTTTATTATATGTAAAAAAAAAAAGAAAAACTCCTTTAAAATTCAGCACTCCAACCAAATTTACTATGCCATGCACATTTTGCTCATTCACTCATTGATTCAGCTAATGTTTATTAAATGCTATACTGCACTACAAGCTAACAATAGAGATTTGAGGAAACTCTTGATTGACTGAATTAGATGAAAAGCAAACTGCACAGAGGGCAGAGCATGCTATCTGCTATGATAAAAGCCTATGGGAGCAGAGTCCATTACTTTCTACCAGAGTGATTCAAGGAAAGCATTCCAGAGAATTTGTACCTTAAAGGTTTTCCCATCCACCAGTGGCCTGGCAGCCAGCTGGATTAGGACCCAGCCCCTACCATCAGTGGGCTGGCACCAGCCCCAGAACTCTCAGGACATACACAGCTAGCTCAGGACACAGTCCCACCAAGCAATGGGTCAGTGCCAGTCCTTTGCTACCGGGCCATGCAGCCAGTCATTCTGGGACTCAGTCCCACATACTTCAAGCCACTGCATGAGGCAGGGCCTGGCAGCAAATGAGGCAGACATAAGTGAAATAGAGACTAAGAACAATAAACAAGATCAATGAAATGAAGAGCTGGTACTTTGAAATAAGTAAAACTGATAAATCTTTAGCTAGACTCATCAAGAAAAAGAGAGAAGGCCCATGTAAATAAAATCAAAGCTGAAAGAAGAGAAGTCAGCCAATACCACAGAAAGACAAAGGATCATAGGAGATTACTACAATTATATGCCAATAAAATGGACAATGTAGAAAAGAATAAATGTCTGGAAATGTACAATTTCCCAAGAAACAATCAGGAAGAAATAGAAATATGAAAAGATCAATTACCAGTAATGAAATTAAATCAGTAATTAAATAAAATAAAACAAAAACTCCCAGCAAACAAAAGTCTACTACCAGATGGCCTCACAGGTGGTGAAGTCTACCAAAAAATTTGAAGAAAAATTAACAACCCTCCTTTTCAAACTATTCCAAAAATTTGCAGAGGAATACTTCTGAACTCATTCTACAACATCACGTCGTACTAAAACCAGACAAAAATATAGCACAAAAAATTTACAGGTCAATACCACTGATGAACACAGATGGACACATCCCCTACAACAAAAAATAAAATTAGCAAATCGAATTCAACAATACATTAAAATGATCACACGATGATCTAGTGGGGCTTATCCCAAGGATGCAAGGATGTTTAATATCCACAAATTATTGTGGTATACCACTTTAACACATCAATAAAGAAATCGTATAATCATCTCAATAGGTATGAGAAAGCTTTGAACATCTTGGAATACACACACACACACACACACACACACACACACACACACATATAAAATGGAATGATACTCAGGCTTAAAAAAAAAAAAATGAAATCTTACCATCTGTGATAACATGGGTGGACCCAGAGGGAATTATGTTAAGGAAAATAAGTCAGAGAAAAACAAGCATCATATGATTTCATTTATGTGTAGAATCTGAAAAATAAAACAAATGAAAACACAACAAAACTGGAACAGAGTAATAGATGCAGAGAACAAATAGGTGATTGCCAGAAGGGAAAGGGGTAGAGGGATGAAAGAAATAGAAATAGATGAGAGAGATTAACAGATTCAAACTTGAAAAAAATGTCAATGGCGGAAAGACACTTTAACCATGGTTTCCCTGACAGCTCAGTTGGTAAGGAATCCGCAGGAAATGCAGGAGACCCTAGTTCAATTCTTGGGTCAGGAAGATCCACTGGAGATGGGATAGGCTCCCCACTCCAGTATTCTTGGGCTTCCCTTGTGGTTCAGCTGGTGAAGAATCCCCCTGCAATGTGGGACACCTGGGTTTGATCCCTGGGTTGGGAAGATCCCCTGGAGAAGGGAAAGGCTACCCACTCCAGTATTCTGGCCTAGAGGACTCCAGACACAGTTGAATGACTTTCACTTTTGACACTTTATAAATTTCATGAATTTAGAATATTATCTTTTTTGAGAAAGAAATAGAGTATTGAAAACTTGTATATATAAATGTATGTGTAAAATGCCAGTAAATATAGAACAATTTTATATCAAATGATACTTGAATTTACAAATTATTTTTTGAAACAATTCAGGCTATATTAGGAAACAAAAAGCAGAATAGTTATTCAGTAAATGGGCATGTTGTATTACTTCAAATTGTGCTAATGCTACTCAATATTTGGAGGAAGACATGCCTCTTGTTTAGAAAGTTTTTAGTTTAGAAACCTCTTTCTAAACAGATTCCCATGCTCTCCATGGGAAGAATCTACCACTTACTCTAAAGAGGGTAAAGCAAGAAGACATGTATGTTCTCTCCCTTATGACTGATTCATGTTGATATAGGGCATAAAACAACACAATATTTTAAAGCAATTATCCTTCAATTAAAATAAATAAATTTTTTTAAAAAATAAGAAAAAAGTGTCTTTTGAAGAGGAAATATTTTAAAATTCAACAACAACAAGAATAGCAAGATATGCTTCACTTAGATTAAAAAGTGTTTCAAATTATTAAAATATCATCATGGTTATATTTTCACACAGGAAATAGAGTTCTCTGTGTAATGCAGTGCCAAGTTTCTTCCAAAATCCAAGTTATATGAATTGATAAAATATTTAATGCTTATGAATTTGTTAACATTCCCTAAAAACTTTGAGTTTTGTGAAACATTGAGAAATGAAATCACCCTTCTTTAATCCTTAAACTTTTACAGCATATCCACACTGGGTAGAAAAACTGAATGATACTCAGTTAGACAGTGGGAGCCCTCTGCGATGGGAATGTAAGGCTACTGGAAAACCCAGACCCACCTACCGCTGGCTGAAGAATGGACTACCCCTCTTGCTTCAGGTACTGTTAGTAACCATTTACATGTTCCAGTGATATTTCAGTGGAATTTCACAAAGGACAAACTAACTTCCTTTAGTCTTATTGAAAGCCATTTCTTATTTATCCCTTATATTCAGAATGAGAAAGATAACATATAAACAAATTAATTTTTACTCTTTAAAAAATTATTGAAATATAGTTGATTTACAATGTTGTGTTAATTATTTCTGTACAGGACAGTGATTCAATTATATATATATATATATATATATATATATATATATATAATTGCATGTATTGTACAGTAGAACTTTGTTGCTTATCCATTCTATGTATAAAAGTTTACATCTGCTAGCCCCAACCTCCCACTATATCTGTCTCCCAACATCTGCCCCCCTGGCAAGCACTAATCTGTTCCCTATCTCTGTGATTCTGGTTCTGCTTCATAGATAGATTCATTGTGTAATATTTTAGATTTCATGTATAAGTGATATCTTATGGTATTTGTCTTTTTCTGACTTACTTTGCTTAGTATGATAATCTCTAGTTGCATCCATGTTGCTGCAAATGACATTATTTTGCTGGCTGAATATTCCATTGTATATATGTGTCATATCTTCTTTACCCATTTATCTGTTGAAGGACATTTAGGTTATTTCTATGTCTTGGCTATTGCAAATAGTGCTGTTATGAACATAGGTGTGCAAACATCTTCTTGAATTACAGTTTTGTCCAAATATATGCCCAGGAGTGGGATTGCTTGATCGTATGGTAATTGTATTTTTAGTTTTCCACTGTGGTTGCACCAACTGACATACCCACCAATTGGAGAAGAGTTCCCTTTTCTCTACATCCTCTCCAGCATTTGTTAGTTGTAGACTTTCAAGTGATGGCTATTCTAACTGGTGTGAGGCTGTACTTTATTGTAGTTTTGATTTGCATTTCTCTAATAATTGGCAATTTTGAAAATCTTTTCATGTGCCTGTTGGCCATCTGTGTGTCTTCTTTGGAGAAATGTAAATTTAGGTCTTCTGCCCATGTTTTGTATAGGGTTCTTTTTGTTGTTGTTGAAAAAAATAAAGTTTTCTTTAATTTTAATTGCCTCATTACTTTCTGGTAATACATTACTTCTTCAAATTTTATTCAATCCTGTAAGTCCATAGGAAAATATCAGTGATTATCATTAACTCATTGCCATTTTTAGCACACTTTTAGATGTCATCTAACCTACTGCTGTCACTTTGAAGATGGTGAGATAATGAAAAAATAAATTTGCTTGCCTGAGATTGAAACCATTTACCACAGATTTGGACTTGAACCTATGGGCTGGGATTCTAACCCAGCCAAAACACACAATACCTGGTTTCAGGACTGAATGAAGCTCAGGTTCTTGATGTCCCATCACAAAAAGAATTCAGTGAGAGACAAAGTGATCGGTAAGAAATGGATTTATTCAGATTCAGAGAGAAGTACACTCCACAGACAGAGTGTGGGCCATCACAGAGGGCATGTGCAGTGCAAAATGTAGTGGGTTAGCTTTTATAGGCTGGATATTTTGTATGCTAATGAGTGTTAGGATTATTCCAACTATTTTGGGGAAAAGGAGGAGATTTCCAGGAATTGGGTCATCATGCACTCCTCGGTCTTTTGACAGTAATTCAAACTGTCATGGTGCCTCTGGATGTGTCATTAACCTTGCTGAATGAGGATGAGGGTCTAATCAAAATCAACTTGTCTACTATCTTGGATCCATTTGATTCTAATCAGTTTATCTTGTGTCCTTCAGTTCAGTTCAGTAGCTCAGTCTTGTTCAACTCTTTGTGACCCCATGGACTGCAGCATGCCAGGCCTCCCTGTCCATAACCAACTCCCAGAGTTTACTCAAATTCATGTCCATTGAGAAGGTGATGTCATCCAACCATCTCATCCTCTGTCATCCCTTCTTCTCCCACCTTCAATCTTTCCCAGCATCAGGGTATTTTCAAATGAGTCAGTTCTTCACATCAGATGACCAAAGTATTGGAGTTTCAGCTTCAGCATCAATCCTTATGATGACTATTCAGGACTGATTTCCTTTAGGATGGACTAGCTGGATCTCCTTGCAGTCCAAGGGACTCTGAAGCATCTTCTCCAATACCACAGTTCAAAATGCATCAATTCTTTGGTGCTCAGATTTCTTTATAGTCTGTCTCTCACATTCATACATGACTACTGGAAAAACCATAGCTTTGACTAGACAGACCTTTGTCAGGAAAGTAATGTCTCTGCTTTTTAATACACTGTCTAGGATGGTCATACCTTTTCTTCCAACGAGCAAGTGTCTTTTAATTTCATGGCTGCAGTCACCATCTGCAGTGATTTTGGAGCCCAAAAAAATAAAGTCTGTTGCTGTTTCCATTGTTTCCCCATCTATTTGCCATGAAGATGGGACCAGATGTCATGATCTTAGTTTTCTGAGTGTTGAGTTTTAATCTAACATTTTCACTCTCCTCTTTCACTTTCAACAAGAGGCTCTTTAGTACTTCTTCGCTTTCTAGAGTAAGTGTGGTTTCATCTGCATGTCTGAGGTTACTGATTTTTCTCCTGGCAATCTTGATTCCAGCTTGTCCTTCATCCAGTCTAATAATCTTAACAATATACTCAGCATATAAGTTAAATAAGCAAACTGACAATGTACAACCTAGACATACTCCTTTCAGATTTGAAACCAGTCTATTGTTCCATGTCCAGTTCTGTTTCTTTTTGACCTGCCTATAGATTTCTCAGGAAGCAGATCAGGTGGTCTAGTATTCCCATCTCTTTCAGAATTTTCCACAGTTTGTCTTGATCCACACAGTCGAAGGCTTTGGCATAGTCAATGAAGGAGAAGTAGATGTTTTTCTGAAACTCTCATTCTTTTCAATGATCGAAAATATGTTGGCAATTCTATCTCTGGTTCCTCTGCCTTTTCTAAAACCAGCTTGAACATCTTGAAGTTCACACTTCACATACCACTGAAGCCTGGCTTGGAGAATTTTGATCATTATTTTGATAGTGTGTGAGATGAAAGCAATTGTGCAGTAGTTTGCTGCACTCAATATGCCAGAAAATTTGGAAAACTCAGCAGTGGCCACAGGACAGGAAAAGGTCAGTTTTCATTCCAATTCCAAAGAAAGGCAATGCCAAAGAATGCTCAAACTACCACACAGTTGCACTCATCTCATACACTAGTAAAGTAATGCTCAAAATTCTCCGAGCCAGGCTTCAGCAATAAGTGAACCATGAACTTCCAGATGTTCAAGCTGGTTTTAGAAAAGGCAGAGGAACCAGAGATCAAATTGCCAACATCCGCTGGATCATCAAAAAAGCAAGAGAGTTCCAGAAAAACATCTCTTTCTGCTTTATTGACTATGCCAAATCCTTTGACTGTGTGGATCACAATAAACTGTGGAACATTCTTCAAGGGATGGGAATACCAGACCACCTGACCTGCCTCTTGAGAAACCTATATGCAGGTCAGGAAGCAACAGTTAGAACTGGACATGACACAACAGACTGGTTCCAAATAGGAAAAGGAGTACGTCAAGGCTGTATATTGTCACCCTGCTTATTTAACTTCTATGCAGAGTATATCATGAGAAACACTGGGCTGGAAGAAGCACAAGTTGAAATCAAGATTGCCAGGAGACATATCAATAACCTCAGATTTGTTACTTTTCTTGTATTGTGGTCTTCAGTCTTTCTGCCCTCTAATGGAGAAGCATCAGTTCAGTTCAGTTCATTTCAGTTCAGTCGCTCAGTCGTGTCTGACTCTTTGCGACCCCATGAATTGCAGCACGGCAGGCCTCCCTGTCCATCACCAACTCCCGGAGTTCACTCAAACTCACATCCATCGAGTCGGTGATGCCATCCAGCCATCTCATCCTCTGTCATCCCCTTCTCCTCCTGCCCCCAATCCCTCTCAGCATCAGAGTCTTTTCCAATGAGTCAGCTCTTCCCATCAGGTGGCCAAAGTACTGGAGTTTCAGCTTTAGCATCATTCCTTCCAAAGATCACCCACTACTGATCCCCTTTAGAATGGACTGGTTGGATCTCCTTGCAGTCCAAGGGACGCTCAAGAGTCTTCTCCAACACCACCATGCAAAAGCATCAGTTCTTCGGCGCTCAGCTTTCTTCACAGTCCAACTCTCACATCCATACATGACTACTGGAAAAACCATAGCCTTGACTAGATGGATCTTTGTTGGCAAAGTAATGTCTCTGCTTTTGAATATGCTATCTAGGTTGGTCGTAACTTTCCTTCCAAGGATTAAGCATCTTTTAATTTCATGGCTGCAATCACCATCGGCAGTGATTTTGGAGCCCCCTGAAATAAAGTCTGACACTGTTTCCCCTGTTTCCCCATCTATTTCCATGAAGTGATGGGACCAGATGCCATGATCTTAGTTTTTTTAATGTTGAGCTGAAGCTTCCTGATGGGATAGACTGACTGAGGGGGAAACTGTATCTTGTTCTGATGGGTGGGGTCATGCTCAGTAAATCTTTAATCCAATTTTCTTTGAAGGGTGGCGCTGTGTTCCCTCCCTGTTATTTGACCTGAGGCCAAATTATGGTGGAGGTAATGAAGATAATGGGGACTTTCTTCAAAAGGTCCCATTCAAGCACTCCTTGCTCTATGCTAAAAGCATCAAATTGATGCTTTTGAACTGTTGTCTTGGAGAAGACTCTTGAGAATGCCTTGGACAGCAAGGAGCTTCAACCAGTTAATCCTAAAGGAAATCAGTTCTGACTATTCATTGTTAGGACTGATGCTGAAGCTGAAACTCTAATACTTTGGTCATCTGATGTGAAGTACTGACTCCTTTGAAAAAACCTTGATGCTGGGAAGGATTGAAGGCAGGAGGAGAAGTGGACAACGAAAGATGAGATGGTTGGATGGCATCACCAACTCGATGGACTTGAGTTTAAGGAAGCTCCAGGAGTTTTTGATGGACAGGGAAGTTTGGAATGCTGCAGTCCATGGGGTTGCAAAGAGTAGGACATGACTGAGTGACTGAACTGAACTGGGCTATGTTTCTCTTTCAGAAGTTGTGCCCTGCCACTTTCCCTCCTGTTATAAGATCACATATATTGTAAGAGACATGATTGGGAGAGAATCTTAGTCTTCTGTGTCCTAGGCAGTTTCTTTCCATGACATGCTTCTAACATAGACTTAAATTGCTTTTTAGTAAATCTAGTAAGTGTTTTTAAAGCAACTTAATAAGTACCAGATTTGAAAATAAATCACCATTTAATATCAGAATAATTGTTATAATTTCACCTTTCCCTTGTATCCCTTTTAAGCCCAGGGGAAATAGTCAATTACCTATGGACAAAAGGGAGGGAAAGTGTGTAAATTGAAATTCCAAACACAGCTTCTGCCCAAGTTCTGCCATCATCAAAGGATCTCGTTTCTGTAGTTTGCCTTTTTGGACCTTGATTTGCCCTTTTGTAAATTCAAAAAATTGGATCATATCACCCTCACAGTCACATCCAACTCCGTTATTCCCTTATTCTAAAATCACTAAGGCCCAAAGCACAGTTACAGAAAAAGACTGACACAAATAAAAAGAGTAGGAGAACTGTTAAAGAAAACTGAGAGGGAGGGAGCGGGAATCCTGGGACATTGGCTTATTGCCTGTCTCTCTAATCTTGGGATATCACATAAACCTTGGGAAGGGCCCTGTGGTGGTTATACTGTCTACTCTCATCAACTCAGTAAATCCACTGGCAGATGAATGAATGGGTTCATTTTTAAAATGATGTCAAATTACTTGGCATCTGTTGATAGATAAGCAAAGCACTGCTCACTAAAATTAAAAGAATGACTTGCTTGATGTTAAATAGATAAGATACCTGATTGTTAAACAACATTTTAAATTTAAAATTTGTTTTTGACGTGTGCTCTTGGCCTCAGTTTACCTCAGTTTGCATATGTTTAATTTTTTGCATTCTGTATTATTTCATCTGATAATGAAATTTACATTTTCTGACCAAAAGTTTTATACAGATTCCAGTTATAGGACAGTTTTTTATTTATTTTTTTAAATCTATGTCATTGTGCCAGGAAGTGAGAGAAAAGACAAACATCTGACCATATCTATATAATAGATTCTTGGAATTTAGTGGACTGTATTTAACCTTGATCCTACATATCTGTAGTCTCAATCCTTTCTACATTTGAGCTCCAGCTTCTCATTTGTAAAATAAATTCAATAAAAGCATTATCCGATGACTGTATTTCATAAGCTTAACCAGTATACCAAACAAAAGCAGCTTATTTTAAAATATAATCAAAAGTAAAGTTTATAAAAATAACTATAAGAAGATATAATTTCTTTTCTGATCAAAACATAGCTATATTTTGCATTAGAATAATGCATAGTAAATTTGTTTTCCTAAGTTGAAATAATGTTCAACTGTATTAATTGTGGGGGCTTCGTGTTGACTCAGATAGTAAAGAATCTGTCTGCAATGCAGGAGACCCAGGTTCAGTGACTGGGTCAGGAAGATCCCCTGAAGGGAATAGCTACACACACCAGTATTCTTGCCTGGAGAATTCCACGGATAGGAGTCGAACGGCTATAGTCCATGGGGTTTCAAAGTTGGAGGCTTTTTTTTTTTTTTTAATCTAGGACAGAGTAACTGTAAAATATGTGTGAAACATTCAATTTCTATATCTATTTTTCTTATTCCATTACAGAGTAGGATTGAGATGGTTAATGGAGTATTGATGATCCACAATGTGAATCAATCGGATGCTGGAATGTATCAGTGTTTGGCTGAAAATAAATACGGAACCATTTATGCAAGTGCTGAACTGAAGATTTTAGGTATGCATTTTCTAATTAAATAAATAGGAAAGAAGTGTGGCTTCTTTTCATGCTCTAATTCTTACTATACTGAAGGTTTATGATGTGATTGTAAAAATCTATTTTATCTTTTAAAAATAAATAATATGCCTTGCTGATATGTACTTTTTAAATTTTGGGAGATAAGGTTATATGGCATACAGTTTGTCCCATAACTTTTATTTTCTTTCATTTTAGTTTTAATCATAACAGATTTACACAATATATCTTTTCTATGGCTTTAAAAAATCACATAAGAAAAGTATGGTAACTTTCAAGGAAACTTGTCATAAGGGTAGAGGATCAGAATATAGGTTATCAACATCGCAATGCTTAATATTTTCCCAAGCTGCTCCTACCTACCAGTAGGCATGGGGCTCCTGCAAGGCAGGACTCCCAAGAAAGCATTCTCTGTTAAAGGGATGTTATCACCTTAAAAGGTTAATGAGAGCCCTCCTAAAGCCAGGCACAGTAAGCTCATAGGGTTACATCTGGAATATAACCAGAACACAAGCACTACTTCACACTTTACTACAAGAAAAACTCAATCCAGGGAAATAGACTACCAGATTGAGTCTCTTTAGGTCACTGGACTTGATTTTCCTTTTTCTCACTCTCAAGATTTTATAAATTTTGGTTCTGGAATAGGAGAGAGACTTAGATGATCTTAATACACCATTTCTCAAAAGTGGGCAAAAGCCTGAGTGTGCTTTGTACTTCCCACTGACCCAAAGCACAACATTAACGGAAACACCCAAGCTCTTGGAATCTGAAAATGCGCCTTTCATATATCAGTTAAATATAATATGCCATAAATCAACTTGAATTATGAATGTTTACATTTGAAATTTCTTCATACTATAACAAATCCATCCAATGTTGATACAGGAGTCCACGTTTCAGTGTATTACACCCTAACCAATCAAAAAGTATTTGCTTTCTTGTTAACTCATACACTTGTATTTCTGAATTAAAAAAAAAAACGCTTCAGAACTCACCTAATCAATGGTTTATCCAGAAACACTCTCAAATGGGTCCCTTTCTTATTCGAAAATATATTTTCAAAATTACCTTTAATAAGGTATATCCCCAGTAGGCAACAAAATATGTTATCTTTCTATAAATTTCTAAACTTTTCTTTCAATTTCTTAACTCATTTCAGTTGGTACCTTTTTCTGTTTGTGATGCATAGGTATCTTTTAATGTTATGTGCTATGCTAAAACATTAGATATCTTTTAATGTTATGTGTTATGTGCTAGTATAACTATGTTATACTTCTATGTAGTGAACATAAAACACAAATGAAATATTCATAAGTTGTCAGACTGGCATAAATAAATGTCTAAGATACAATAAACTCGTACAGATATTTTCCAGTTTCTCTTTTAGATATAAAAGTGTCTCTTTTTTGTTTGTTTGTTTGTTTGTTTCACATATTCTTTTTTTTTATTTTATTTTTAAACTTTACATAATTGTATTAGTTTTGCCAAATATCAAAATGAATCCATCACAGGTATACATGTGCTCCCCATCCTGAACCCTCCTCCCTCCTCCCTCCCCATACCATCCCTCTGGGTCATCCCAGTGCACTAGCCCCAAGCATCCAGTATCATGCATAGTTCAGCATTTTAGGAATCAGTGAACTAAAATGGACTGGAATGAGTGAATTTAACTCAGATGACCATTATATCTAATACTTTGGGTAAGAATCCCTTAGAAGAAATAGAGTAGCCATCATAGTCAACAAGAGTCTGAAGTGCAGTACTTGGATGCAATCTGAAAAATGACAGAATCATCTCTTTTCGTTTCCAAGGCAAACCATTCAATATCACAGTAATCCAAGTCTATGCCCCAACCACTAATGCTGAAGAAGCTGAACGGTTCGGTGAAGAACTACAAGACCTTCTAGAACAAACACCCCAAAAAGATGTCCGTTTCATTATAGGGGACTGAAATGCAAAAGTAGAAAGTCGACAAATACCTGGAGTAACCGGCAAATTTGACCTTGAAGTACAGATGAAGCAGGGCAAAGGCTAACAGCATTTTGCCAAGAGAATGCACTGGTCATAGCAAATACCCTCTTCCAACAACACAAGAGAAGATTCTACACATGGTCATCACCAGAAGGTCAATACCAAAATCAGATTGATTATATTCTTTGCAGCCAAGGATGTAGAAGCTCTATACAGTCAGCAAAAAATGAGGCTGAAAGCTGACTGTGGGTGAGATTATGAACTCCCTATTGCCAAATTCAGACTTAAAGAAAGTAAGGAAAACCACTAGACCATTCAGGTATGACCTAAATCAAATCCCTTATGATTATACAGTGGAAGTGACAAATAGATTCAAGGGATTAGATCTGATAAAGTGCTTAAAGAACCATGGAGGGAATTCATCACATTGTACAGGAGACAGGGATCAAGACCATCCCCAAGAAAAAGAAATGCAAAATGGCAAAATGGTTGACTGAGGAAGCCTTACAAATAGCTGAGAAAAGAAGAGAAGCTAAAGGTAAAGGAGAAAAGGAAAGATACACGCATTTGAACACAAAGTCCTGAAGAATAGCAAGGAAAGATAAGAAAGCCTTCCTCAGTGATAAATGCAAAGAAAAAGAGGAAAACAATAGAATGGGAAAAGACTAGAGATCTCAAGAAAAGCAGAGATACCAAGGAATATTTCATGCAAAGATGGGCACAATTAAGGACAGAGAAACTATACAAAAAGATCTTCAGAAACCATATAATCACAATGGTGTGATCACTCACCTAGAGCCAGACATCCTGAAATGAAAAGTCAAGTGGGCCTTAGGAGGCATCACTATGAACAAAGCTAGTGGACATGATGGAATTACAGGTGAGCTATTTCAAATCCTAAAAGATGATGCTGTGAAAGTGCTGCACTCAATATGTCACCAAATTTGGAAAACTCAGCAGTGACCACAGGACTGGAAAAGGTCAGTTTTCATTCCAATCCCAAAGAAAGGCAATGCCAAAGAATGCTCAAGCTACCACACAATTGCACTCATCTCACACACTAGTAAAGTAATGCTCAAAATTCTCCAAGCCAGGCTTCAGCAATACGTGAACCGTGAACTTCCAGATGTTCTAGCTGGGCTTAAAAAGGCCGGGGAACCAGAGATCAAACTGTCAACGTCTGTTGGATCATGGAAAAACATCAGAGTTCCAGAAAAACACCTACTTCTTCTTTATTGACTATGGCAAAGCCTTTGACTTTTGGATCACAACAAACTATGGAAAATTCTTAAAGAGATGGGAATAACTGCACCCCCTACCTGACTCCTGGGAAATCTGTATTCAGGTCAAGAAGCAACAGTTAGAACTGGACATGGAACAGCAGACTGGTTCCAAATCGGGAAAGGAGTATGTCAAGGCTGTATATTGTTGCCCTGCTTAATTAACTTATATGCAGAGTACATCATGCAAAGTGCTGGGCTGGATGAAGCACAAGCTGGAATCAAGTTTGCTGGGAGAAATATCAATAACTTCAGATATGCAGATGACACCACCCTTATGGCAGAAAATGAAGAAGAACTAAAGAGCCTCTTGATGAAAGTGAAAGAGGAGAGTGAAAAAGTTGGCTTAGAAGTCAACACTCAGAAAACTAAAATCATGACATCTGGTCCCATCGCTTCATGGGAAATAGATGAGGAAACAGTGGAAACAGTAAGACTTTGAGTGCAGCCATGAAATTAAAAGGCATTTGCTCCTTGGAAGAAAAGCTATGACCAAGCTAGACAGCATATTAAAAAGCAGGGACATTCTTTTGCCAACAAAGGTCCATCTAGTCAAAGCTATGGTTTTTTCCAGTAGTCATGTATGAGTGTGAGAGTTGGAATACAAAGACAGCTGAGCACCAAAGAACAGATGCTTTTGAACTGTGATGTTGGAGAAGACTCTTGACAGCCTCTTGGACTACAAGGAGATCCAACCAGTCCATCCTAAAGGAAATCAGTCCTGAATGTTCATTGGAAGGACTGATGATGAAGATGAAACTCCAATACTTTGGCCATCTGATGGGAAGAACTGACTCATTGAAAAGACCTTGATTCTGGGAAAGATTGAAGGCAGGAGGAGAAGGGGATGACAGAGGATGAGATGGTTGAATGGCATCTCTGACAGGCTTGACATGAGTTTGAGTAGGCTCCAGGATTTGGTGGTGCAGCAAGCCTTGCATGCTGCAGTCCATGGGGTAACAAATAGTTGGATATGACTGAGCGACTGATCTGCACTGAACTTTAGTTCATCATTCTTAACCACAGTTACCTACTGGAATGTCTTGGGAAGTTTAAATGAAAACTATTAATAAAAATCTAGTAATACAAATAAATATTAATGAATGTTCAGGCCTAGGTGAATAATTGCAACCAATGAGTTGAAATTTGAATTATTCAATTTCTTAAAAATGTATTTCTTAAAACTCTACATTTAGTTTTGTACATTATTTAAATGCACTTCTCAGGTGGCCCCATGCTAAAGAAGCTGCCTGCCAATGCAGGAGGTGCAGGAGATCCCAGTTCCGTGCCTGGGTCAGGAAGACCCCTGAAGTAGAAAATGGTCACCTGCTCCGGTATTCTTGCCTGGAAAATTATGTGTGGCAATGATCTGAAATGACTGAGAATCTGAACACACACACACATACACATTATTAAATAAAATATGCGTCGAGACTCAGAGATTAGAAACAGCTGACACAGGATTGCCTTCTCCACAGATAGCCTCCATTTTTCCAAAGGAAAGCCCAAACAGACCCATGTTCAACCCCTTCACCTTTTGCCCAAGGGGATCATTAAGCTTTCACAATTAAAGTTTAATTATAATTAAAGCATCTCATCCTTTGAAACAACTTTTGTCTGTGGACTTCCCTGGTGGCTCAGATGGTAAAGTGTCTGCCTACAATGCAGGAGACACAGGTTCAGTAGGCCCCACAATTGTAAGAACCTGCTAAAGGAAAGGACAGCCAGTAAGATATCTATTAAGTAATAATTAAATTAAATTTCAAATTAGTGCCTTTTATATGTGTAGGTATCCTATGATTTTATTAAAAATGCATTCCAAAGATAAAATTGCCTAAACTCAGTGAATCATCCATTAGAAATTACTGTCATTGCTTCTGATAGAATTAACCTTTTCTTTTTTATAGCTTCAGCTCCCACTTTTGCACTGAATCAACTGAAGAAAACAATAATTATTCCCAAAGACCAAGAAGTCATCATAGAGTGCAAACCTCAAGGATCTCCAAAACCAACTATCTCTTGGAAGAAGGGAGACAAAGCAGTTAGAGAAAATAAAAGGTTAGAAGTCTATTTCATAATTTAAACTTTTAATATCAGACTTTTCTGAAGTTGCAGATGATACAGACAAAATATATGAGTCTTAACATAATGGTGAGACATATTTCATGAAATGACTGAGCTATGGTTTTGTCTTCATAATCATTAAAAAAAGATCAAGTGATCTATAAAGGAAAAAGTTCTATCTCAAAATGGCCATATTTCTTTGTTTTTGTGGTATTTCAGCACCAACTGGGAATTTCACCAGATTATGAAGAAAGCAAACACTTTCATTCAGTTAGTTAATTCTTCATTTTGGGTCTCTACGTGTAAGGACCCAGAAGTTATCTATGATAATTTTTAGATGATGAGTTTTCATTTCAATGTTAGTATTAAAAATAATATAAACATATTCTTAGTTAATTTTTCATTTTGGGTCTCCAAGTTTGAGGACCGAGAAGTTATCTATGATAATTTTTAGATGATGGGTTCTCATTTCAATGTTAGTATTAAAAATAATATAAACATATTCTTGATATCCTGAGTAATCCTTTTATGACAGAATACTGCCAAGCAAAATTTGGGTCTAAATTTTCATTTTTGCTTTAATTATGTTTATGAAAAATACTATAGAATTATGTCAGTTGCTACATGCAAATGAGGAATGTACAGAGAACTGTCTACCATATAAAGGTCTGTCATTGATACATAAAGCCAAAGCAGAGCATAGGACTATAAATGGGGGGAAATGATGAGAGCATCACATAGTTGCACAACAGTCCATGTACGACAAATTTAAAAGTCCCATGCGTCACCAATCATTATCATCTGGTGTTGCAAATGGTGGTTTGATAAAATATTATCCTCTATTATGTTAAAATAATGTTGCATATTGTTTAAGGTTATGTTTTTTATTGGATTTATAAAAATAAGGAGTTTATGTTTTGATTTATGTTTCAGTCTCAGTAAACATATAGCTAAAATAATTTAAGTCAGCATTAGAGTCCATTAAACAATTCCTTAAGTAATTTTGGAATATTTTGACATATTTGAAAAATATCTTTGGAATGTACACTTTTCCCATTGAAGTCTGAGAAATATTATTTTAAGTTGCATGTCTCTAATGAAATAATTTATGAATGATTGGATTATGATCAGTCCCAAGGATCTATGCTGCCTAGAATTGATATGGATTATCGTGAACATTGGGTTTCCCAGGTAGCACCAGTGGTAAGGAATCCATCTGCAATGCAAGAGATGTGGGTTTGATCCCTGGGTCGGGAAGATCCCCTGGAATACAGCATGGCAGCCCTCTCAAATATTCTTGCCTGGAGAATCCCACGGACAGAGGAGCCTGGTGGGCTATGGTCCATAGGGTCACAAAGAGTTGGATATGATTGAAGTGACTTATCTCGCACATAATGGATATTTTGTTAAAAAAAAAAATACTCTTTCTTAGTGCAAGTGAGATTGGGGAGTGAATTACAAGCTGTAAGTTTAGTGTTGCATTTGGTTGAACTGTATATGGTTGAAGTGAATTTTTAATGATTATTGCTCAGAAATATGAAAAAAACAAAGAAACAAAAAAACAAAGAAACAAAAACCTCACACAAACCTTTCATTATAATAGAAGAAAATGAATTTATAGTATCCTAGTAAGAACATATACTTTACATTGCTTAGTTAGCATTTTTTGAATATATTAAATTTTCTCATAATATCATCAATATATATATGCCATATTAGTATAAGCCATTCCATTTGAAATGCATTACTTTGTTTTATGTTTGAAAATGACATGTGAGCCTTGTCTTATTTATTTCAGTTCACCATAGAATGTCCCTCATCAACTATTTGTAGACATCACATTGAGTTTAATAAGCCTAGTGCTATCACTTTTGTCAAAGCAAAAGTACTGAAAGAGGAATGGGATTATGAATTTCTATTACAAAAATATGAGTGTAATAAACTTTTTATTTTACAGAAGTCAAAATTCATAGTTATGAATTTTCCATTTTTATTGCTCCCTTTTCTATTTACTGCTAACTCCTTGGTTAACAATGAAATACAATGGCATCAAACTAAGATCACTCACATTTTCATATTTCAATACCTCTGGTCAAAATGCTATTTAGCAATAATATTGAAAGGTGTTTTTATTTAAGTAAAAGTAAGATTTGGACACAATTACTTAGTATTTTATTACCCTGAACTATATGTTTAAATCTGTAAATTGGTTTAATTTAATAACAAATATCAAATATAATAGGTGCATCTTTATTCTTAAAAATTGGCAGGCACACTTGTAAAATATAATTTTTAGTGATATATAACTTACTAACATTTTCGGCAGTGTCAAGTTTCACTAAGAATACAATCTAGTTGAATATAAAAAATAAATGTTCAAATATTAAAATAAGAGGCTAAGATTTAAATAACAGTAGAAAGAATTCCACAAAGCATTATAAGAATACACATAGATAGTGGACAATTGTACATTCTAAAAATATGAGCTCAAAACAAAAGTTTAAATGTATATATTTTATATGCTTTAGAAGAGTATCTCAATTACATATGACAACTTGTTTTCTTACATATATTTTAGATCATTTGTATCTGTTAAAAGCACTTCAGCCATTTGTAAGTAGAAAGGGAGTGTTTTGCAAAAAGTTTTCAGTTTTGTCTCAGATTCAAAGGATTTGCTAACAAAATAAGTCACACATTATATACAAATGAATAATACCACTATTATTAGAGAACTACCTAGCTTACTTTCTTTACTAACATTAAAAGAAAAGAGAAACAGCAGAGGAGAGCAATAATACATACCTCCCCAAATTGGATTTGCTCCCATCCAGACTTAAATAGCATTGGGAAGTCTCATGTCACAGCACATACTGAGTCCCAGCTGGGCAAAGGTCCCAGGCCGTACATCCACTCTGTGGGTGAGTCTCTTAAAATTGTAGTTTAGGGTTTATAATCCCTCATTCATCAACCTGTGAGCAAATTGAAGCTCTGCTTTCATGTTAATGGTGTTTGTTTTGCCATGTAAAACTTGGAATGTTGTTAAGATCCAGGGCTTGTTTGGCCAGGCCCCCTCCAGGGGCTCAACAACTCCAAGATTCCTTACCTGTCTTATCTATGGTGCTGCAAGTCTTGCACTCACACCAGGCAGTCTGGGCACTCACAGTCAGGTCAGGTCCAGGCAAGTTAGAAGCAAGGTCAGAGGCCTGCTCTGCATTGTCTCTTAAGCCTAAAAAGACTATTTAATTTCCCTAACAGGGAGATGTTAGAAAACTGTTAATACTTTGAAAATTTAGGGTCATATGTATTTCACATTGGGGCACAGGTTCAAATTATTGTTTATTTTGTTATAAATATGTTCAGCATTCATGTAATCTGCATCAAGTATGTCCTTCACTCATCCAAACTATAATTAGAAAAAAAATGTTAAATGAATAGCCTGACCTTCATTGACAATTTTCAGAGTTATTTGGGGTCTTTCCAAAATAGGATTAAAACAGCAAATGGCAATTTCCTATATGGAGACATAAACACTAGTATTACATTGGGAAAATGGTATTAAAATAATAATATATCATAAGAGGAGCATTAGGTATGAGAAACATATCACTTTCAAAGCATAAAATTGTGTCCAGAGCAATAATCTAAAAATGAAATAAAAGATTTCAATTGCAGAAAAAAAATTGTCACCAAATCAGCTGAAAATATGTCAGAAACTCAAAATGGTGAATTTGAATCAGCATTAATTTCAATGTAATTCTAAACTGTAAATCTATAACAACTTGTGGTTAATAAGTCATTTATTTTATCAATAGAGTGTCAATTTATTACCTTACCCTCTTCTGCCACATTTTGATGGATATGTCGGGGCACATTGTAATTTCCTCAGTTCTGTCTTGCTGCAGCAAAGATTTGAAATGGTGGGCTCGTGTTATAGCTTGGTTACAGCTCAATTTTATTCTGAAAATAAAGGGTAGTACACCCTGGAGGCATGAGGGCAGGCCGACCCCAAAGGAGAGACCTCAGTCCCTCTTGACTTCCTCCTTTTACATGTTTGTTTCCTCCTCCCCTTGAGCCTACCCTATGCAAATTGGGCTAGCCAAGAAGGCCGCATGTTTGTTTCACCTGAATTTCTCACTCCAGTCCATGGATTTTCTTTTGTTCCACTTTCATGGACTTTTTCCTTTGTCTTTTAGGCACTGCCATTTTGGACTCCTTTTTCCTATTCTAACTACCTAACAGAATGTTCCCAAATTCAGTTTCATTTTGTTTTGGGAAGGATTCTTCAAAACACAAACTTTCTTAAATTTATCTGTTTTGCTAAAGAAATACATAAATCATTATCCTAAAGTTTAAAGGGTTTCCTGGGTGGCTCAGCAGTAAATAATCTGCCTGTAATGCAGGGGTCATAGGAGACAGGGGTTCAATACCTGGGTTGGGAAGATCTCCTGGAGGAGGACATTTCAACCCACTTCAGTATTCTTGCCTGGAGAACCTCCAAGGACAGAGGAGCCTAGTAGGCTACATTCCATAGAGTAACAGAGAGACTGACAGGACTGAAGATACTTTAGCATGCACACATGCATGAAAATTTTAAATGTAATAAAGAATAACTAGGACACAACATGAATTTTAGAAGAAATGTGATTAACAAATAAGTTGCCTGATTATACATACAAAATATTTCATTCATTTGGCCCTAAGTGGTAAAACTAAAATATGTAAGAAAATGGATTATGTCAGAGTTTGTGAGTTGTTTATAGTCATTTGTTTTTTTATAAGAATGAATTGTCTATACCAGGATATAATGGGTATGAACTGCTGCTCAAACAGTAAATCATATTATTACTAATAATGATGATGATTGCTTTTAAGTCCATAGCATTAATAATTTACAGAGAAGTTTATCATTGTGGGTAACAGTAGAACCCAGTGTGTAAAGCGGGAAGATGATGAGTTTTCAACAGGTTACTTAATTTTCTTACTGATAAAATTAGGATCTAAAAGAATAAGAGTAACTGTTAGGTACTGAGAAATAAATGAAATTTTGTGTGTAAAATACATTGGCTGGTATATGGCATTCAGCAAGTGCTCAATAAATGTTACTGTGTTGATAAATCTGTTGCTGCTGATGTGGACAGTGGTGGTGGTGGTGGTGGTGGTGTCATTTGAACTTTTGAGTCTTTGGATACTGGTCTTAATGTTTCTTATCAGTAGTTCTGAAAAACTTTAACACTTTCCTATCCTTTCTCCAATAATTAGGGGAAACATGCCTAAATTAAGTTATTATCTGGCATTTAAAAAGCCTTTAGTGCCTTCCATATGATAAATTTGCTAATCTATGTTAGCATTCTTTATCCATCAGACTCCAAACCTACACTTCTTGGCATTTTTTCATGGTGTGGCCGTTCTTACCAACCTTACCTATTCTTGGTTCAATATTATTAGGATAGTTTTTGAACTAGCGGGCTCAATAGTTACCTGTTCTGTGATCAGTATCATAGGCCATGTTAATATACATGTAATGAATATACATAGAGAGTAATGGAAATAGAGAGGAAGATTTTTAAACTATATTTGGGTATTTTTTTTTTCTTTTATGGAATCTCCAGGTTTTGTCCCATTGCTTTAAAAAATCACCAGCACATGTCCACTTAAGTTCCTTTATCGATCATGTCCATTTTAATACTGAAACTAATTTGTTCCAGGAATACTAAGACATGAAACAGTCCATAGGGATTTTCTCCTCTAGTGTACTTTCATTCAGAATCTTCTGCTCATCAAACGCATATTAGATTTTCACTTCAGCTCATTATTTCCATTACTTGGCCATTAACTTCTGTTAAAATATAATCACCCAGAGGCACTCCAGCAGTGCACAAATATTAAGCCTTCATTATTCCATGTTCATTTTCTGTATTTTTTGTGGGCAAAGACAATCTTGGCTGAAATGAAGAATACATTGCTTTTGCAAATGCACAGGTTTTTTGTTTATTCTCCATCTGCATATATTAAAACTGTTATTGAAACCCATAAAATATGTCATATATGTTTTTAAAATTGTTCACAATTATTGTAATAAGTACCAATTTTCATTTCTAGACCAGGGAGGGTGGGTACCAGTTATGGAGAAAATGGACTATAATTCAGATGGGTGCTAAGGAAACCCTGTATCCCAAAATATAAAAAGTATCCTATGGAGGGGTAGTATTATAGTGTATTTTTTTTTCTTTTATGGGACTATAATCTAAGTAAAGATTTGCTGAAAATCCTTTGTAATAATCCCCTCCTCACCAAAGGAGCTTCAGAACAGCGAAGTTTCCAACTCAGTCATTTAACACGCACAGAAAATTGCACTTGAAGTGCCCATTAGTTGACTTCTGGTGGGAATTCATGTTGTGTTTATTAGGCAACAATGATCAGGCTCACATACTGACTCACAGACATATGGAAAAATATATTCTTAGCACAAGCCCTAAAGGACATTGTTACTGAGGGGAAAACAAAGTCTTCTTTTGTTTTCTCAGGAAGAAAAGGAATTCATGGGTATAATTAGGACCCTGTTTCTGTCCCTCTGTTTCCATCTACATGCTGTGTCTGCTAATGAACAAGCTGTTTTGTTGTTTCCTCTGTGACAATGTCTTTTACATATTAAGAACATAAAACAATATAGACCCTGGGTATCTTGTTTTCTTTTTTTTTTTCTTCCAGAGTCTAAGAAATTGTAAATGAGAGAAAATGAGCATTCATATATCAAGAATATATTAGTTGACTTCCTTTGTAAATTGAAATCTATGCTTTCAAAGGAAATAAAATAATCTTAGGGAAGCGAGGGTTGATAGCTACTTTCATAAGATGTAATACTTGTGAATTGTTTACAATATACAATGTGTTATCTGCCACTCAGGGATGGGGATGCTATTCCAGAGGTCCACTGAACTGAAGGGGGTTAGGAGGAAATGGCCTTATACTCCTTATGGTGGGGTTAGGATGCTGACTTCCTGGTCTTAAAAACTAACTGCATGAGGGTCTGCCTGATTAACCTTCTCTTTAAAATCTTAGCAAAACACAAAAGAGGCAAAAAAGCAAAGTCATAGGGCCATTGGAAATTAAGCAATGTACAGGAACACATTTTTGGCCTCTAGGAAGAATCAGATAAAAATAGGCTCAATTAAGAAATGATCAAAAGACTGTTCAATCCTAGACCTTTGAAACTACAACTAATTCAAGATATGAAGGGAACAAGGAATCTTCTGCTACCTTCTACTTTATGCCCATACATATTAAATTCAGAAATTCGGCCTCATTACAAATTGACTTGAATCCTTCTAATATACAGAAGCTACTCTTTAAGGTGGCAAGAAGTTTCTCTCCCTACTCCCTCCCATCAACACCAATCCAGGATAAGTTTGGGGATCATGAATCCATCAAGGGGCTGGGAAATAACATAAATTTTAAGATTTGAAGTTTTTCATAAATGAACAATTTTAGTAAATAATGTTATAAAGGAAAAATAATGAAATCCATGGATTCTTGAAATTAGAAACAATAAAGCAGTCAGCTTTTTCCAGGAATCAGTTTACCTGAAAATTGAAATATCATAAGGAAGAGAGAGCAGGAATCAACAAACATCTTCCCGCTATCCAAATGACTTGTATTAGAGGTCTCAGTTCAGTTCAGTTCAGTCACTCAGTCGTGTCCGACTCTGTGACCCCATGAATCGCAGCATGCCAGGCCTCCCTGTCCATCACCAACTTCTGGAGTTCACTCAGACTCATGTCCATTGAGCCAGTGATGCCATCCAGCCATCACATCCTCTGTCATTCCTTTCTCCTGCCCCCAATCCCTCCCAGCATCAGAGTCTTTTCCAATGAGTCAACTCTTCGCATGAGGTGGCCAAAGTACTGGAGTTTCAGCTTTAGCATCATTCCTTCCAAAGAAATCCCAGGGCTGATGTCCTTCAGAATGGACTGGTTGGATCTCCTTGCAGTACAAGGGACTCTCAAGAGTCTTCTCCAACACCACACTTCAAAAGCATCAATTTTTAGGCGCTCAGCCTTCTTCACAGTCCAACTCTCACATCCATACATGACCACAGGAAAAACCATAGCCTTGACTAGACGAACCTTTGTTGGCAAAGTAATGTCTCTGCTTTTGAATATGCTATCTAGGTTGGTCATAACTTTCCTTCCAAAGAGGAAGCGTCTTTTAATTTCATGGCTGCAGTCACCATCTGCAGTGATTTTGGAGCCCAGAAAAATAAAGTCTGACACTGTTTCCACTGTTTCTCCATCTATTTCCCATGCACTGATGGGACAAGATGCCATGATCTTAGTTTTCTGAATGTTAAGCTTTAAGCCAACTGTTTCACTCTCCACTTTCACTTTCATCAAGAAGCTTTTGAGTTCCTCTTCACGTTCTGCCATAAGGGTGGTGTCATCTGCATATCTGAAGTTATTGATATTTCTCCTGACAATCTTGATTCCAGCTTGTGCTTCTTCCAGCTCAGCGTTTCTCATGATGTACTCTGCATATTAGAGGTCTAGTGAAGCCTAAATATATTTTACTTGGTCTTGGGCAGCTGATTGGTGTCAAGATTAATATTTGAGGAAGGGACTCAGACATTGATAGAAATAGTGAAGGGAGGCAAGTGAAACTAAGAATGTTACTAGTAAACAAAGCCAGGCCTCTGAACATGGAAGCCCAAAAGAGTGAAAAGCAGAGAGATCTGTAAAGTGTAAAAGCTAATTTATAGTCACAAATATGAGAACAAGACGTGAAAACAAACAAATGTAATAAGCATAGCTGACAGGAATAGATTCAATATAAGTAGATACCAATTTTGTGTCCATACCTACATATAGTAGATGCCCCAAATTGTTCACAGAATACCCCTAAGAGGTGGATTATAGGTAATTTTAATTTTGTGCTTTCCTATACTTTACAAATTTTATATAATTATTATATACTATTTTCTAATTTATGTACTAGTAAGGAAAGTTAAGGTACAGACTAAAAAATTTGTAGGAGTAAATTTCTTAAAATCACATATATCTCTAATAAATTAATTCAAATAGATTTGAGTTGGACATATAAAAAGGTAAGAACATTCTTATCCATCCTGCTATAATTTTTACATCTTTAAGAAGAGTATCTACTTGGTTTTGGAAACAATTTGAATTGCTTGCCCTAGTCTTTTAGAGATTTATTCTAAAAAAAATTGGTATGACTGGCACTCAAGATTTATTTTAGTCCAATTTGAGCAGATCTCTGTTTTATTCTACCATTCTTTCAATCAACTGACCAATTGAGCAAAACTTCAATCAATAGAAAATGAAATTTTCAATCCAATTTAAGCATGTGTTTAACCACTTTTCTTGGGTTTCCTTCTTTTTTTTTTCCATTTCCCCCTACTGTCCCATAAAAGCCATGGTTTCCCCCATTACCAGGGGAATATTCTCAAAGCACAGCTTTGAAGATGTCATATACATGCTTAAATTACTGATAATCTTCTACTGAATACAATAACAACCCATGAGTATATTTGAAATTCTCCACATTTTCCACATTTTTTTCATTAGTCCATCTAATAGATATGAAGTTGAAATCTATGAAATTTCTACTTTGTCACTTAAAAATGAATGAAGAGCAAGTATTTCATATATTCACACTAATATTTAAACATACCTGCAATGCTATAATGCTTGATGCCAGGAATGGAGTTGTGACTAGAATGTGCAGTGTACCTACCAACATGAAGTTCAGAATCTGCACCTGCCTTATTAACTGCTCAACTCTCTTTCACTCTCCATGGATCTCTACCCATTTATTTCTTCTTTCTACCAAAAAAAAAAAAACCAACTCCAAAGTATTTTATCTTTAATTAAAATGGACTCTCACAATCCCCCAAATCAGACGCTTTATTTTCTCACCTTGTAACCTTTACTCAAACGTTTCCCTTCTCTCTCCTCTACTCTTTGTAGCATACTAGTAAACCTCAGTACCTAAATCAAATTCCTTATGATTATACAGTGGAAGTGAGAAATAGATTTAAGGGACTAGATGTGATAGACAGTGTCCCTGATGAACTATGGATGGAGGTTCGTGACATTGTACAGGAGACAGGGATCAAGACCATCCCCATGGAAAAGAAATGCAAAAAAGCAAAATGGCTGTCTGAGGAGGCCTTACAAATAGTTGTGAAAAGAAGAGAAGTGAAAAGCAAAGGAGAAAAGGAAAGATATAAGCATCTGAATGCAGAGTTGCAAAGAATAGCAAGGAGAGATAAGAAAGTCTTCCTCAGCAATCAATGCAAAGAAATAGATGAAAACAACAGAATGGGAAAGACTAGAGATCTCTTCAAGAAAATTAGAGATACCAAGGGAACATTTCATACAAAGATGGGCTTGATAAAGGACAGAAATGGTATGGACCTAACAGAAGCAGAAGATATTAAGAAAGGTTGCAAGTATACACAGAAGAACTGTACAAAAAAGATCTTCATGACCCAGATAAACACGATGGTGTGATCACTCACCTAGAGCCAGGCATCCTGGAATGTGAAGTCAAGTGGGCCTTAGAAAGCATCACTACAAACAAAGCTAGTGGAGGTGATAAAATTCCAGTTTAGCTATTTAAAATCCTGAAAGATGATGCTGTGAAAGTGCTGCACTCAATATGCCAGCAAATTTAGAAAACTCAGCAGTGGCCACAGGACTGGAAAAGGTCAGTTTTCATTCCAATCCCAAAGAAAGGCAATACCAAAGAATGCTCAAACTACCACACAATTGCACGCATCTCACACGCTAGTAAAGTAATGCTCAAAATTCTCCAAGCCAGGCTTCAGCAATACATGAACTGCAAAATTCCAGATGTTCAAACTGGTTTCAGAAAAGGCAGAGGAACCAGAGATCAAATTGCCAACATCCGCTGGATCATCGAAAAAGCAAGAGAGTTCCAGAAAAACATCTATTTCTGCTTTACTGACTATGCCAAAGCCTTTGACTGTGTGGATCACAATAAACTGTGGAAAATTCTGAAAGAGAGGGGAATACCAGACCACCTGACCTGCCTCTTGAGAAACCTACATGCAGGTCAGGAAGCAACAGTTAGAACTGGAAATGGAACAAAAGACTGGTTGCAAATAGGAAAAGGAGTATATCAAGGGTGTATATTTTCACCCTGCTTATTTAACTTATATGCAGAGTACATCATGAGAAATGCTGGGCTGGAAGAAGCACAAGCTGGAATCAAGATTGCAGGGAGAAATATCAATAACCTCAGATATGCAGATGACATCACCCTTATGGCAGAAAATGAAGAAGAACTCAAAAGCTTCTTGATGAAAGTGAAAGAGGAGTGAAAAAGTTGGCTTAAGGATCAATATTCAGAAAACAAAGATCATGGCATCTGGTTTCATCACTTCATGGGAAATAGATAGGGAGACAGTGGAAACAGTGTCAGACTTTATTTTTCTGGGCTCCAAAGCCACTGCAGATGGTGATTGCAGCCATGAAATTAAAAGACACTTACTCCTTGGAAGGAAAGTTATGACCAACCTAGACAGCATATTGAAAAGCAGAGATATTACTTTGCCAACAAAGGTTCGTCTAGTCAAGGCTATGGTTTTTCCAGTGGTCATGTATGGATGTGAGAGTTGGACTGTGAAGAAAGCTGAGTGCCGAAGGTTTGATGCTTTTGAAGTGTGGTGTTGGAGAAGACTCTTGAGAGTCCCTTGTACTGCAAAGAGATCCAACCAGTCCAACCTGAAGGAGATCAGTCTTGAGTGTTCATTGGAAGGACTGATGCTGAAGGTGAAACTCCAATACTTTGGCCACCCCATGAGAAGAACTGACTCATTGGAAAAGACTCTGATGCTGGGAGGGATTGGGGGCAGGAGGAGAAGGAGACGACAGAGGATGAGATGGCTGGATGGCATCACCGACTTGATGGACATGAGTTTGTGTGAAGTCCAGGAGTTGGTGATGGACAGGGATGCCTGGCATGCTGCAATTCATGGGTTTGCAAAGATTTGGACACGACTGAGTGACCGAACTGAACTGACTGAACTGAAAACTCAATAACATTTGAAATCCTCACTCAAGAGGAAGAACAGTCTTCTTATGCTTTCCTAGCATTGGAAATGTATCAAGAAGCTGTAGTTAGTAGAAATTTCAGTAAATGATTTAGCTCAACTTTTTTTTCATTTAATTTATAATATGAAGCAATTCACAATCCTCTGATTTAGATATTGTCATCGCTGATATAACAATTTTGAAACTTAATGAGATTAAGTGACTTGTTCAAGGTCATCTATCATAATGCTGAGCTTTAAAGCAAGTCTTGTACTTGTCATTGATTCTGTGATAATCTTAGCAATCAGATTGTCTGGCAGTGATGTTGCATTTCAATGTACATGGAGAATAGTGATAGAATTCCTTCAGTGTCCATGATGTTTCTGATAATTCTAATTCATCTTCCCTGTCTATACTCAAAATCTGCATGACCAACTTCATAGGCAGTTTTCTCTCTCTTTCTCTCTCTCTCACACACACACACTCAAACAAATGTTAAGAAAATCCTCCAAATAAAGACCTAAATTTAAATCTAATTTTCCTTTTAAAAAAAAATCTTGGAACCAAACTGAAAACTAAGACACATGGTCAAAATTTCATCTTGATTTTAATTTTCTCTTTCTTCATCTTACTTTATGATAAACTAGACGTCATTGTGGCTCAGCAGGTAAAGAATCCGCCTGCAATGAGGGACACCTGGGTTCCATCCCTGGGTGGAAGATCCCCTGGTGAAGGGAAAAGCTACCCACTCCAGTATTCTGGCCTGGAGAAGTGCATGGACTGTAGAGTCCATGGGATCACAAAGAGTGGGACACAACTGAGCAACTTTCACTTTTTGGCTTCCCTTGTAGCTCAGTTGGTAACGAATCTGCCTGTAATGAAGGAGATGAGAGCCCAGTTTGATTCCTGGGTCAGCAAGATTCCCTGGAGAAGGAAATGGCAACCAACTGCAGTATTCTTGCCTGGAGAATCCCAGGGACACAGGAGCCTGGCAGGCTACAGTCCATGGGGTTACAAGAGTTAGACACAACTTGGTGACTAATCCACCACCAGATTACATAGGTATTGATTGACAGTCCAGCTATAAGAAATATTATTTGTTCTTTGGTTTCAGTGACACATTGATCAATTGATCAAATGGTATACAAAAAATAATTCTAAAGATGCCAGCATGTGATGCTTCTGGGCTGTTTTAATATTTTCCCCATTGTAGATCTCCCTTGTTTTAAGGGATACCAAGTGTTTCTAAACTTCTTCCTCTGGCAATGATTCACCCCAGAGTAATTCAAAGTTATTGAGTAACAGTATTCTCATACCATGACAAATAGTTGAGTGGGAATGGAAAATCAAAAGAATTTTCACATTTTCAAATGATTCAATTTTCAATAGTATGTTTAGATAATATAACAATTATCATAAATATTCAAATTAATGACATCCATTTAAAGACAGAAAATATGCATGTAAGAAACCTTCAAATTATTTGTCCCTAATATTTCCCAATGAAGATAACGGGAAATCTAAAGGTTTCTCTTCAAAGGTCGTCAACTTTTTTTTTTTTTTAGCAATTTTCACCATTAATTTGTTTCATTTCCACTTTTTAAAAAATTGCTAAATACAAGTGAAGTGTGAAAGGGTTAGTCTCTCAGTCATTTCTAACTCTTTGCCACTCCATAGGCTGTAACCTCCAGGCTCCTCTGTCCGTGGAATTTTTCAGGCAAGATTACTGGAGTCGGTAGCCAATCCCTTCTCCAGGGAATCTTCCTGACCCCGGAATCAAATCTGGGTCTCTTGAATTACAGGTGGATTCTTTACGATCTGAAACACCAGGAAAGCCCCAACATGCCTCAGTTCCCAAGGGAGGTAACACTGACGAAGTCAGTTAATTTAATCTGCAAGTGATGACAAAATAATTCTGGTTCAGTTGTGCAAGGAATTTCTCCAGTTTGTGGCTTTACATCCCTAGCTAATTCCTAGTTTAACAAATTGTTCATAAAGTCTACTTTTAATTATGGTTAATTTACCCTGGTTACTATAAATTGCTGCACAAGTTGCCTGGTTATGATCTCCACATAGGCACAACTTGAACAAATCACTAGCTGCTTAAAGGCTTTTGTTTTCCAAATGCCCCTCCCCCCCCACAGACTACAACTTTCAGCTTAATTTGTCCTTAAGACAAACAACATCTAAAATACTTGGGAAGTCAAGCATCTACGTACATGCTACTGACTGATCCTGCTCCCTCCCCAAGTGACTCTTCAGTGACTATAAAATAATGAAGAGAGAAGATTCCTAGGATGTTCAGAAAACAAAGTATTTTATGATGGACATTTTTACCTTCCTCTGAGAGTTACAGTCATTTCTTTTCAGTTTTGCACAAATCATGATCTAATTCAACTATGGTTGATTCATAATGGGAATTAGTGGGTTGTTTACAAATTAGGGCATAGACACAGCAGTCTTGACAACAATGAAAAACAATCTGCAGGTCATTTCCATAAAAGATAATCTACACATGATGTCATTAGCATGTTTGCATTTCTTTGTTCAAATGACAGAATTATTTATGAGATAGTTGATAGATAGCTACAAAAAAATAAGGGGATCACTGTGTTCTTAGATGTATCTCGAGGTTTCAGGGTACCAATTTATTTTTGTTTTTCTCTCTTTTCAGTTGGAGTTAGGAGCTCCACTTCTTTTCCTAAAGCCAAATTGCCTAGACACTGTTATATTTAATTCCATTTATTTTAGTGAAAACAAAACTTTGTTCAATATATACTGAATGTAAAACATTATGCCAGGTCATAACAAGTAAGAGAGAATCCCATCCCTCAAGGTGGTACCTATCTAAAGGGCAATAAAATTAACTCATAGATAATTATAATACAGCTATTTAGGGAAATAATAACATAGAAATATTAACACAGGGTTCTTAATAGATTTTACATAGGTATTATTAACAGGATTATTAAGATAACAAAATAACTACCTTTTATTGAGAATTGGCTCTTTTATATATGCAGTACTTAATATCAATCCTCAGAATAAGGCCCCTTTGTAAGGGACATATAATCAACTTCAACATTTTAAATGGGATAATAGGTCACACACATAGCAAGCTACAGAGTCAGAAAGCCCAGTTCTTGTTTGATTCAAGCCACTTCTTTGTGTATTCCACTCTATAAAAATAACTCTTGAGAGTTAAAAAAATAAAAGCAGAATATTAAATCTGGATGAAAAATGAGGGATATTTTGGATGAACTGGCATTTGAAATAGTCCTTAAATAGGATTTGAGGTAAAATGTATTTCAGAAAGAGTTCAGAATTTGAAAAAACATAGTCATGAATCCAGCATACTTTTGTGAAAGAGAAATACTATTATTTGGCCAAGGAATAGATTATATGTAAAAATTTAACTAAACCATAAAAAATAAATGAATTTGAGTCATTTCTAGTGAGGTGGATAAATCTGGAGTCCTTATATAGAGTGAAATCAGAAAGAGAAAAACAAATATCATAAATTAAGGCATATATATGGAATCTAGAAAAATGATAGTGATGCACCCTGGTATTGCAGGGAAGGTATGGAGACACAGATGTAGAGAATGGACTTGCAGACACAGTGGGGCAAGGAGAGAGTGAAAGGAATAGAGAAAGTAGCATCAACATATACACACTACCATATGTAAAATAGCTGGTGAGAAGTGGCTATATAACACAGGGAACCCAGCTTGGCTAAGGACAAGTTGAGAACTTGGGAAGACAAATTGAATATATGGTTAATTTTGTAGCCAAAGAGTAGTCTTTGAAAGACTCAATTCACATATATTTTGGAAAATTTACTTGCATTATACATTTTTTTTTGGGGGGGGGTTCTTTTTTTTTAATTTTATTTTATTTTTAAACTTTACAATATTGTACTGGTTTTGCCAAATATCAAAATGAATCTGCCACAGGTATACCTGTGTTCCCCATCCTGAACCCTCCTCCCTCCTCCCTCCCCATACCCTCCCTCTGGGTCATCCCAGTGCACCAGCCCCAAGCATCCAGTGTCGTGCTTCGAACCTGGACTGGTGACTCGTTCCATATATGATATTATACATGTTTCAATGCCATTCTCCCAAATCATCCCACCCTCTCCCTCTCCCACAGAGTCCAAAAGACTGTTCTATACATCAGTGTCTCTTTTGCTGTCTCGTACAGAGGGTTATTGTTACCATCTTTCTAAATTCCATATATATGCGTTAGTATACTGTATTGGTGTTCTTCTTTCTGGCTTACTTCACTCTGTATAATAGGCTCCAGTTTCATCCACCTCATTAGAAATGCATTATACAGTTTTTAAAACTGAAGTTTTCTGTAACAGAAAAGATATATCCCAAATATTATTATACCAATCTTCCCCAAAGGGAAAAAAATAAAACAATGACTTAAATATAAAACATATAAATAAATATTATTTAAACGTTTTGATTTAAATAATCAACTGACAAGAAAGTCAGGAGGAAATGTCAAGGTCACAATCTGAGCCTAATCTGGAAGTGAAGTCATGTACCAGGGATTACTTTTACCTCAAGGGCATTTACTGACCTTGGTTTTTACATGTTGTTGGGCCAAGGGCAAAGACAAAGTCCAGAGCGTGCCCCTGTATGACTAGCTCACAAATGGCTAGAACTGCAGCACAAAAGTGACCCTGATATTAATCAACCAACTCAGAAAATCACAAGGAAAATCATCTGTCTCTTGTCTTGGTTCTGAATGAAGGGAGGAAATCTTTCACTGAGATTTGTAATTACCAGTCAGAAACCCTAAGCTATAGTACCTGGGGAGCCTAAAGAGGTCAATATAAGAATTTAGTTAAGGTTGATCCAAACATGAAGTGAACCCAAACACTTAAAGTACAACAAAAAATTAAAAATAGTGGAAGTATCTATATGTTTGCAATTTTTTTGTATTGCCATATAAAATAATAATAATTTTTAATGCTACAAAGCAAGAAAAAAATTAAAAGCTCAAAATTTCTGTTCCAAGATGCTTGACTTATTTGAAAATAAGTGAATATATTGATTAATTTTAGAATTTGCTAAGTTTTGCCTACTCAGTTGCTAAGTCATGTCTGACTCTTTGGGGTCTCCATGGATTGTAGCCTGCCAGAGTCCTCTGTCCATGGGATTTTCCAAGCAAGAATATTGGAGCAAGTGGCCAGGCCCTCCTCCAGGGGATCTTCCCACCCCAGGGATCAAACCCGTGTCTTCTGCTTCTTCTGCCTTGGCAGGCATATTCTTTACAACTGAGCCAACTGAGAAGCCCCTTGCTAAGTTAAGCATGTCTAAATTTCTAGTACAATGAATAAAAGGGTTGAAATAAAGTTTGCTGTTTCCAAACTAGTTGAGGAAATAAATGTAATGAAAAAAAATTAAGGAATCAAGGAGCAGAAAAGAATGCATATATATATATGCATATATATATATATATATATATATATATATACACACACACACACAAATAGAAAGTATGAAATAAATTAGCAAAAGAAACCCAAACATCAGGAATTCTAAAATATTGAGGTAAAATAAAATCTTATAATCGTATGCGTATAAGAGATATGCTTAAAGCATAAGGAAATAGGAAAGCTGAAAGTTACAGAGTAGGAAAATATCTATCAGTTAAACACTACACCTTCCATATACTTGTTTATCTACATCAGTATCATAAACTATAAAAAAGAAAAATGTGCTTAGTCATTATATAAAAAGCCTAAATTGATCAGGCTAACAACAATTTAAAATCTGTATATCTCTTATAACTTCTTCAAAATGTGTAAATTAAAAAATTAACCATTCTATATGGAAAATAGGTGAATCATAGTAGGTAGATTTAACATATATATCTTGTATTTCAGAACTTAAATAACATACAAAAATTTAAGAGACAAATGAAAACATAAACACAAATTCTTCAGATGAATTGAAAAGATAGTAAGAATATGAGGAATAACTGAATGTCAACAAAGTTGTATACTTATATGAAATGGAGAAATAAGGCATAATTTCCCAAACTGACTCAAGAAAGATTGAAAAATCCAAATATCCAACTAATGATAATATTAATATTTGAGAACCTTCACCACTCCCCACCCTGTAAACACACACACAAACTCCAGGCCAAGATACTTTTACCTAAAAGTTCTACCAAACCAAAAATCAATGATTCCGATCTTACACAGACATTTCATAGTATAAAAAAGAAGGAATGCAACCTAAGTGAAACTGACAAGGAGACTATCAGAAGTAAAAATACAAACCAAACTCTCTCATATACATAGATGCAAAAATTTTAAACAAAATATTTGCAAATATAAATTCACAGAATTTGAAACAAACATGGGGAACATTCATGGAAACAACCTTGATATCCATCTACAGATGCATGGATAATGAAGATTTGGTGTATACAATGCAATTTTGAAAGTGAAGTCGTTCAGTCGTATCTGACTCTTTGCAACCCCATGGACTGTATCCTACCAAACTCCCCTGTCCTGGGATTTTCCAGGCAAGAATAATGGAATGGGTTGCCATTTCCTTCTCCAGGGGATCTTCCCCACCCAGGGATCAAACCTGGGTCTTCCGCATTGCAGGCAGACACTTTACCATCTGAGCCACCACGGAAGCCCGACTCAGCCATTAAAAACAATGAATTTGAGTCATTCCTAGTGAAGTGGGTACACCTGGAGCCTGTTATACAGTGTGAAGTAAGTCAGAAAGAGAAAACCAAATATTGTATATTAACGCATATATATGGAATATAGCGGAGAAGGCAATGGCACCCCACTCCAGTACTCTTGCCTGGAAAATCCCACGGACAGAGGAGCCTGGAAGGCGGCAGTCCATGGGGTCGCACAGAGTTGGACATGACTGAGCGACTTCATTTTTCACTCTTCACTTTCATGCATTGAAGAAGGAAATGGCAACCCACTCCAGTGTTCTTGCCTGAAGAATCCCAGGGACGGGGAAGCCTGGTGGGCTGCTGTCTACGGGGTCGCACAGAGTCAGACACGACTGAAGTGACTTAGCAGCAGCAGCATGGAATCTAGAAAAATGGTATTGATGAACTTTATGTAGGGAAGGAATGGAGACACAGATGTAAAGACTTGTAGATACAGTGTGGGAAGGAGAGAGTGAGAGGAATGGAGAAAGTAGCATCAACATATGTGTACTTTCGTGTGTAAAATAGCTGGTAATAAGTGGCTATATAACATGGGGAGACCAACTTGGCTCTCTATGAGGATCCAAAGTAGTTGGATAGAAGAGGGGACTGAGGCTCAAGAGGGAGGGAATCTATGTATAATGATGGCTGATTCGTGTTGTACAGCAGATACTAACATAACATTTTAAAGCAATTATCCTCCAGTTAAAAAAGAACAGAATGTAAAAAATACTACATGAGCACTTTGGGTGTCACATAAGAAATCAAGTTGATTTCACCACATTAAAAATTATACAAGAAAAATCATAAGGTCATTTCAATATATCAGAGAAAGCATTTGATGAAATGTCTATTTAAGATTTAAAAAAAATATTCTAGCACCTCAGGAGAGGTATGGGAAGATTCTAAACCTCTAAAGATATCAATCAATAAATAAACTAAGAATAGTATAATAGTAGAAGCATTCCCTTTGAGACTGGGAAATAGGCAAGAGTTTCTGCTTTAGGCATTTCAACTCAGCATTTACTAGGAGTCCCAGTCAGCACGGGAAGGCAAGAAAAAGTAAGAGAAATGGGAAGTGAAAACAAAGCTTTCATTACTGGAAAAAATTTTAGTTGTATACATAGGAAGTTCAAAATAATATATAGAAAATCATTTGAATTGTTTAGAGAGCTCAAGTAGATGAGGAGCCCTTTAGATGGGGATACAGTGGCTAACTTTATTGTTTTGGGCTCTAAAATCACTGCAGATGGTGATTGCAGTCCTGAAATTAAAAGATGCTTACTCCTTGAAATGAAAGTTATGACCAACCTAGAGAGCATATTAAAAAGTAAAGACATTACTTTGTCCACAAAGGTCCGTCTAGTCAAGGCTATGGCTTTTCCAGTGGTCATGTATAGATGTTAGAATTGGACTATGAAGAAAGCTGAGTGCCGAAGAATTGATGCTTTTGAACTGTGGTGTTGGAGAAGACTCTTGAGAGTCTCTTGGACTGCAAGGAGATCCAACCAGTCCATCCTAAAGCAGATCAGTCCTGGGTGTTCATTGGAAGGACTGATGTTAAAGCTGAAACTCCAATACTTTGGCCACCTGATGCAGAGAGCTGACTCATTTGATAAGACCCTGGTGTTGGGAAAGATTGAGGGCAGGAGGATAAGGGGATGACAGAGGATGAGATGATTGGATGGCATCACTGACTCAACAGACATGGGTTTGGGTGAACTCCGGGAGTTGGTGATGGACAGGGAGGCCTGGAGTGCTAAGGTTCATGCGGTTGCAAAGAATTGGACATGACTGAGTGAATGAACTGAACTGAACTGAGAGGTCAAGTAGGTTTCTCATTACAAAATGCAACATAAATATATTTGAATTTCTATATACCAAAAAATGAGAAACTTACAAGGGCATCAAAGAAATCACTTCTGAATTGGTGGCCTTGAAATTGTTCAGGACAAACAGCATGCTTCTGGGATCAGTACTATTCTAATTTCAAAATCTATGTTTAGTTAAAATATATAATTTAGTTAATCTATGAATGATAACTTTTCTGAAAATACAGTACACCCAAGGCCCTGTATTCTGAAAGCTGCTTACTTTTCTGGTGCCAGAGGAACATTTTAAGTGTCATATTCTCAAGGACTTTTTTTGAAAGAAACTCCTTTTTAAGATTCTGTGCAAAGCAGCTACAGAGACAAGTGACTTGTGTTTGGGATTTTCCCATAGGGATTTGTACTCTTCATCACTGTGTGCACCAGCAGTGTCACTGAACTAACTAGTAACAATTATTTACTAAACACCCATTGGTTGCTTAATACTTTATAAATGCTATTTCTTTCACAGGTATGTTTTCTGTATCATGAGATGTGTGTGTGAACAAGTAATTAGAAGTGGAATAAGAGCAAACAATGTGAGAATGTCTGAGTATAGATCTGACTATGATATTGTCTATGCTTTGGGGGGAAAATATGTAAAATGACTATGGTTTACCTATAATTTTGCTTTTTTGGTATAACTATTTTCTCGGCTGGAATGAATCATTTTGAACACAGTCTCCCTAGGGTATTGGAAGGGCATGGTTCCAGAGGCCTCTGCATGGATGCTCAAGACCCTTATATAAAATGCACAATGTGCCCTGAATATCAGTGGGTTTTACATCTATGGATTGAACCTTCTTTGGATCAATTTTCCAGGATTATGTCAGAAGATAGAGAGGGCTGTCCGTATATGCATATTCAAAAGCTTTTCTTTTAACATCTATTATAAGATACTGTTTGACTTAAAATTCCACTTAAACACTTTTTTTTTTAAGTATTGAAATAGTATAGTTGGGTCAGTTCTTTCCCCTTGGTTCTTGTCTTGTCATAGCAAATAATTAAAATGACAGACCAAGACCATTCAAGCAGGAAGACTTTATTAAGCAAACAGCACACGCTTGAGGCACTAGAGAGTATCAACTCTGGTGGAAGTTGGTCCATTTCACTCTTTATATCTTATGTTGCTTCCTCTTTGGTGGTTCCTGGGGTTTGATTGGTTGTTCACCATGCAATTGAAGTATGAGCCCAAGACCAATTAGGGTTGGGTGAGAGGGAAACATCATACAAATGAAGCATGAACTTGGATCCAGTCAAAGAAAGGAATGTGAGTATGTTCTCCTTGTCACTGTTTTTGACCACCATTTTGGACTGCCACTTTGGGCCCTGTTTCTCTATTTGAACTACCTAGCAGTATTTAAGAAATCCTTGGCCTCACATTTCATGATAGTTCTTGGTGAGTAAATTAAGCATAAAAAAATACTTATTTCCTAGTTAGATGTTTTGCATTATTTCATTCTTTTTTATGGCTGAGTAATGATCCATTGTGTGTGTGTGTGTGTGTGTATGTGTGTGTGTTTTATATATATATATATATATATATACATACATACACACATATATGTGTGTGTATGTATCATATCTCTTCTTTATCATTCATCTGTCAATGAGCATTTAAGTTACTTTCATGTGTTGGCTATTGTAAATAGTGCTATTATGAACATTAGACTGCATATATATTTTCAACTTAGACTTTTTTGTGTTTTCCATATAATATGCACAAGAGTGGGATTGCTCATGTTACCTCTACTTCTATTTTTTTAAGGAAGTTCCATACTATTTCCATAGTGGCTGCACCAATTTACATTCCCACCAACAGTGTAGGAGGGTTCCCTTTTCTCCATACCCTCCCCAGCATTTATTATTTGTAGACTTCTTAATAATGGCCATTCTGACTGGTGTGGGGTGATACCTCATTGTAGTTTTGATTTGCATTTCTCTAGTAATTAGCAATGATAGTATATTTTCAAGTGCCTGTTGGCCATCTATATGTCTTCTTTGGAGAATTGGTTATTTAGGTCTTCTGCCCAGTATTTGAGTCAGTCATTTGGGGTTTTGATATTGAGCTCTATGAACTATTTGAATATTTTTGAAATTAATCCCTGTCAGTCACACTGCTTGAAATATTTTCTCCCATTCTAAGGGCTATCTTTTTGTTTAGTTTATGGTTTCCTTTTCTGTGCAAAAGCTTTTAAGTTTAATTAGGTTCCATTTTTGTTTCCATTACTCTAGGAGACAGATCCAGAAAATATTGCTGCAGTTTATGTCAAAGAGTGTTCTGCCTGTGTTTTCCTCTCAGAGTTTCATAGTTTTGATTTTACATTTATGCCTTTAATCCACTTTGAGTTTATTTTTGTATATGGTATTAGAGAATGTTCTAATTTCTTCTTTTATTTGAAGCTGTCCAATTTTCCCAGCAACACTTACTGAAGAGACCGTCCTTTCTCCATTGTATATTTTTATCTCCTCTGTTGTAGATTAATTGACCAGAGCTGCACGGGTTTATTTCTAGGCTTTCTATCCTGTTCCATTAATCTCTATGTCTATTTTATGCCAGTGCCACACTGTTTTGAATACTGTAGCTTTTTAGAATAGTTTGAACTCAGAAAGCATGATTTTTTCAACTCCATTCTTTGTGTATCCATAGTAATTTAATTTTTTTGTTATTGTTTTAGTTTCGTGAAGAATGCCATTGGTAATATGACAGGGATTTCATTGACTCTATAGATTTCTTTGGGTAGTATGGTCATTTTAACAATATTGATTCTTTCAATCATAGAACATGGTGTATCTTTCCATCTGTTTGCTTTATCTTTAATTTTTTCCATCAGCATCTTGTACAGTTCATCCCTTACATACAAATGAATTCTGTTCGGAGAGTGCATTGGTAATTCCAATTTGTTTGTAAGTTCAGCAAAGTTAGCCTAGGTGCCCAACGAACACAATTGGCTATATAACACTGTACTGCAATAGGTTTGTAATAGGTTTATAATAGTTTTGGCAAAAATAATACATAAAAACAAACACAGACAATACAGAAAACATTTTTAAATTGTATAGTACAGTAGTATTTGAAAATTGCAGTACTACTAGCTACATCACTGCTGCTTTTATACTTTTTTCTAGACAACTGGGCTTGAAATAAAGATACTATACTACTTTCCACAGTACTATACTGCAAAGTATTAATACACAAAAGCACAACCACTTGTAGAGGATGCATGGACATGCCAGTATATGCCAGACATTTGAAATAACTTATGTGATTGGATATGTTAACCCATATTTGCATCATTGAAAGTTTGCAACTAAAAGTTTCCTATGTAGGAGAGTTACCATAATTTTCTGAGTACAGGTCTTTGCCTTCTTAGGTAGATTCATTCCTAGGTATTTTATTCTTTTTGATACAATGGTACATGGGATTGCTTCCTTAATTTCTTTTTCTGAGGGTTCGTTGTTAGTGTATGAACTACATAAAATTTCTGTATATTAATTTTGTACCCTGAAACATTACTGAATTCATTGATAAGCTCTGGTAGTTTTCTGGATTTTTAGGATTTTCTATGAATAGTGTCATGTCTTCTGCAAATAGTGGCAGTTTTAATTCTTCCTTTTAAATTTGGAATCCTTTTATCTGTTTTTCTTCTTAAGCAGTGTTTAGCACTGGCAGATGCTCAGTAAATAGCAACCATCAGCCTTATTGGTCATGTTAGGGAGGGCAGGCCTTATCCTTAGGTGTTGGGAGCAAATGGATCCTCACATTTTATCTTTGAATTTCATCTTTAAAAATAAAAATGAAAATGAATTAATTAATTTTGTTTGTTTTTAATTTATCCCCTATTTTTTTTAATTTCTGTGATTAATCATTAACCATTTCATGCAACAGAAATAAAATCTTTCAAACTGCTCAAAGTAGTTTTATCTCCCCAGCTATGCTCATAATCCTCTCTACATTATCTAGCCTATACAATCAATCGATACTACCTGAAGTGGCTGGTCTTTATCCACCTTTGTTCTAGAATTCTCCTCCCAGCAATCAGAGTTTTCATTTAAAGCACAACTTGAATCATGTTAGTTTACTATTTGAAACTTTTCAATGTTCCCTCCATGAAATTAAAAGACACTTACTCCTTGGAAGGAAAGTTATGACCAACCTAGATAGCATATTCAAAAGCAGAGACATTACTTTGCCAACAAAGGTCCATCCAGTCAAGGCTATGGTTTTTCCTGTGGTCATGTATGATGTGAGAGTTGGACTGTGAAGAAGGCTGAGCACCTAAATATTGATGCTTTTGAACTGTGGTGTTGGAGAAGACTTTTGAGAGTCCCTTGGACTGCAAGGAGATCCAACCAGTCCATTCTGAAGGAGATCAGCCCTGAGATTTCTTTGGAAGGAATGAGGCTAAAGCTGAAACTCCAGTACTTTGGCCACCTCATGCAAAGAGTTGACTCATTGGAAAAGACTCTGAGGCTGGGAGAGATTGGGGGCAGGAGGAGAAGGGGACAACAGAGGATGAGATGGATGGATGGCATCACCAACTCGATGGACGTGAGTCTGGGTGAACTCTGGGAGTTGGTGATGGACAGGGAGGCCTGGCATGCTGCAATTCATGGGGTCGCAAAGAGTCGGACACGACTGAGCAACTGAACTGAACTGAACTGAATGTTCCCTCCTCTTCTGCTTCGAATAAACTTAAAACCTCATACCATGTCAGGTGAGACCTTAGATGAGTTCACTGCTGTCTTCCTTCTCTTCATGTCACTACTCCCATTCACTTGCTCAAAAAGGCCTAGCCTCACTGTCCTTTCTGGTCTACACACATACTACTCATTCCTGCTTCAGAGGAAGGCATCTCCTGTTTCCTCAATTTGACACTATTGCCCCAGGGTGTTAACACTCTTGTCTTCCTCTGGATATCTAGGTCTTGGGTTGAATGTTACCTTTTCAGAGGCATACTTCACCTCTGTCTGTAATGGAACCTCCGTCTCAATTATCCCTCTCATTTCACCTCATCTTGCACTCTTCAAATCACTTATTACATTCTGAAATAATTTTGTTTATTTTTTATGTACTCAATAGTTAGGTGTCTCCTTCCCTCAAATAGAATCTCTGGGACACAGGAGCTGTGTTGGTCTTTTATTCTGTAACCTCAGAGTCTAGCATGGTGCTCTGCACAGTGTAGAAACCAATCAATACCTTTAAATAAATCTGGTGAAACAACACAGGTGCACAGATCCTCTGAAGTCTTACCTTATATGACTCCATGGCCTAGCCTCTTAAATGTAGTGAACATGGCAATATTTCAAGCTAAATTATTAAGGATATTATGAGGATTAGAGGAGACAGCATCATATAACACTGAATTTCTTTGAAGAAATGTATTATAATAAAGGAAGTGATAGTATTATGAGTATTTATATATTCACAAAGATCTGAGACTCCTCTCATATTATAAAATTAAAATAGCATGTAATTAAATTAGCAAGTTGTAAGAAGAAGGGTCAGTTCCCTTTGTTTATTTAATTTAAGAAAATTAAATCGATGGAGTTGGATTTCCAAGATAGCTTCTTTTCTGCTAGCTTAAAATCTGATTTTGTAGTCAACCCAGTTTTCCTGACTATCACTGAATTAAAAGTAGAAGCCATGAGGTGTGAGCTTTCTCATCTCTACCTCATTTACCTAGTGAAGCATCTGCAAAGCCTCTGTGGGTGGTTTAAAAGCTAATAGTCAGAAAAACAGTCTTGGAAGCAAACACCCAATGTATTTAAGGCCCACATTTTCCTGGTGAATGTGTCTCTAGGGGTGTACCTTTCCAGTGCCCAGACTTTTAAGCACCATCCATATTAAGCACAAATCAGAATGCTTTTCACAAACCACTTAATGCTGTTTAAAACCCACAGGTAAATCATTTTAACTAAACACTTTGATATAGCTATGCTCTCCAAACTGTCCCTATCTGGTTTTAAACACTTTTATAAAATAGTTTTAAAAATTTAGAGGGTGGAATACCACATTAGAGCTGTTATATCTATATAAATCATGTGTGTGGAATTGGGCTGTGATTTTCCCCCATACTGAGACCAGCACTTAAAATTTTATGTCATTGTCCTCTGTGTGTGTATGTGTGTCATGGGAGGAGGGGCCAGGGGGCCAGCATGCATGCCTGCACCTGTGTATCAGATTTTAATGCAGCCAAATTTCTTTCTCTGGAAGTAGACTAGGGGTCCTGATGCTTAAAAGAAACTGAACCAAGATGTATTCCTAAGGTATAGGCTGTAAATGTCATTATGACACTTACACATTAAGCTTCTTCCATCAAGAAGAGTTATTGGGGTACACAGTTAGGTTTGAAGGAAGAGGCTCAGTCCCATCCTTCTGCCTCATTTATGAGTCATTTACATGTGTATGAGCCTCTTCAGCAATGACATACAGTATCTGCCTCCTTCTCAACCAGGGACCATCTTTGAGTTGAGTCCTACATATTTGCTGGCATTGCAGGTTTTATCCAAAGTCATGGTGATTCATAGGAAAATAGGAATGTCCCTGGTTGAGGTCTTACAGAATTGTTCTAGTCACTGGCAGCCCTGTGTTCCCTCAGGTTTTTTCCAAACTATAGCTTGTGTTTGTTAATGACTTCTGAAAGCTGCGGGCTTTTAAGTGCACACAATTCTTTAAATTATGTCTTTTATGAAAATAGATATATAAAAAAAAAAAAAGTCTGGGTTTTCTAATTCTTTCTACAGTCTGATAACAGTAACTTGAGTTTGGGGGCACAATGAGGATCTCATGATCATTGCTCAAGATTTTTTTTTTTTTAATAATGTCATAAGGGTTATCCTTGTTGTTGTTCAGTCACTAACTCATGTCTGACTCTGTGAACCCATGGACTGTAGCATAACAGGCTCCTCTGACTTCCACTGTCTCTCAGAGCTTGCTCACATTCATGTCCATTGAGTCAGTGACGCTATCTAACCTTCTCATCCTCGGCTACCCCCTTCTCCTCTTGCCTTCAATATTTCTCAGCATCAGGTCTTTTCCAGTGAGTCAGCTCTTTGCATCAGGTGACCAAAGTATTGAAGTTTCAGATTCAGCAACAGTCCTTCCAATGAATATTCAAGGTTGATTTCCTTTAGGCTTGGTGTGTTTGTTCTCCTTGCAATCCAAGGGACTCTAAATGGTCTTCTGCACCACAATTTGAAAGCATCAGTTGCTCAGTACTCAGCTTTCTTTATAGTCTTGCTCTCATATCCATACATAACTACTGGAAAAAAAACAAAAACAAAAACATAGCTTTGATTATAGGAGTTTTTTTTGTTTGTTTTGTTTTTAACAAATCGATGTCTCTCTTCTTAAATATGTGTCTAGGTAGCCTTCCTTCCAAGGAACAAGCATCTTTTAATTTCATGACTGCAGTCATTTTCCACTGTGATTTTGGAGCCCAAGAAAAGTAAATATTCATTGCTTCCACGTTTCCCCCTTGTATTTGCCATGAAGTGATAGGACTAGATGCCATGATTTTAGTTTTTAGAATGTTCAGTTAAGCAAGCTTTTTCACTCTCCTCTTTCACCCTCTTCAAGAGGACCTTTAGTTCCTCTCCATTTTCTGCTATTAGAGTGGTATCATCTGCACAACTGCGGTTGTTGATATTCCTCCTGGCAGTCTTGACTCCAGTTTGTGATTCATCCAGCCTGGCATTTACCATGATACATTTTGCATAGAAGTTAAATAAGCAGGGTGACAATATATAGCCTTGACATACTCCTTTCCCAGTTTTGAACCAGTTCATTGTTTCATGTCCGGTTCTAACTGTTGCTTCTTTACCTACATACAGGTTTCTCAGGAGACAGGTAAGGTGGTCTAGTAGTCCAGTACTCCCATATCCTTAAGAATTTTCTGCAGTCTATTGTGATCCACATATCCACAGCAGTGTCACTCCTGCCTTGTTCCAGATGCTTCATTCTTTTTGGAGCTATTCGTAATTGCCCTTTGCTCTTCCCCAGTAGCATATTGGGCACCTTCCGATCTAGGGCACTCATCTTCTGGTGTTGCATCTTTTTTCTTTTCATAGTGTCCATGGGGTTCTTCAGACAAGAGTACTGGAGTGGGTTGCCATTTGCTTCTCCACTGGACCACGTTTTGTCAGAACTTCACTACCACCCTTCTGTCTTCGGCAACCCTGCATAGCATGGCTCATAGCTTCATTGAGTTACACAAGCCCCTTCACCACAACAAGGCTGTGATCCACGAAGGGGCATAAGGATTATAAATGAATCTTATCAGGAGTGCAGATAAATAGATCACCTCCCCTGGAAATTCTTAAGTAGTTTAAATGGGGTGGTTCTCCATGATTTAGAATTTTTATTAGGGCGCAGGTGATTTTCATAAGAGGCAGGTTTGAAAACCGCAGCATTAGCATTTCCCCTTAACACGGTGAACTGGACAAAGTTTTACTTTCCAGTTTGTATTAATTAGTTCAAATTATTCAGTTTACTCATGCCTTGTGTCAGATCCCTTTGTTTACATGAAATCAGATGTACTTAGTCTTTCATCATATAATGAGGATTAATTATTTGGTTATATCGGGCAATGAGAGAGGCAGGTACCCCTCAAGTAAAAAGGAGTAAAAATAGATAGGAGAGCCAGTCCTCCAAGAGACAGAACTGAGCTGTCTTCCTGGATTGGGCAGATTCAGAACCATTAATAACTCTGGTTCTTGAACCTAACTCTAGTGTGCTCCTATTTAGACAAGAACCTTTCTCCACTTCTGCATCTCATTATGTGTCTTCTTGTGCATGATCCTTGATTTATGTAGAGTCAATATATCTTTAAGGATGTTGACATTTACATTTAGTTATGGGAAATGTTTGAGGCATAGTTATTCTCTTAATCATTGGAGTAAACGTTTCATGATGCTTTAGGAAGAAGGCAAGGTGATAACTGTGTTCTGGGTTCTGGTGCGTGTCTCTAATAAGGAGTGTCCCTCACCTCCAGCTTCCCCACAATCTGCACCAAAGAGAGCTACAAAGAGAGAGAGGGAGAGTGAGAGAGAGAGAGGAAGAGAAGGGGGATGAAACAGAGAGAGAGAGACAAGAGAAAACACTTGTTTTCATCATTTGGCTTCATTTTTGACAACCTATTTTTATGAAAATTTATACACATCTTGCATAAATAGAAGTATTATTGTGTGTCAAGATTTGTATTTGGAAACCAATTTTTATTTAAATCCCTCTTGGTAAATGTATTTAAAATTAGTGAAGTTAAGCAAATATAAAATACTTTCATTTCAGTGACCCAAATATTTTAGCAAAGCATCCGTATTGTAGTGTGATTTCTCCAATTTGCCTGTTAGATGAGACTATTCCAGGAAGAACTAATAAACTTAGAAGATATGAAATAAAAAGCAAGATTCCAACTTAGAGAGTGTATCTATATACTATCAATGAATTACAAATTGTCTTAATTTACACTGAGCTTCCAACAGAAACCCAGAATAAGTTTTGGAGTAGATGCATCTAGAAATCTTACTAAAGTTCTTCTTTATTTATTAAATATTCATAATGTGTTTGGATCCATCTTGTGTACTCTCTGTTTACTTTGCTAGTTATTTAGAAGTGCTTGAACAAGGACAATGTCATACATACCACAGTTGATGTTCATACTGCATATGTAAACACATCTTCATAGGTAATTTCAAATTTGTTTCTCTTTTTTTAAAAAAACTCACCTTAGGTAAGAGGCTTTATCTGAACTTTTCATGTAAGATGATGTTTGAAGTGGTTTTACAAATGTAGTATTACTTTTTCAGCACACATTCCCCCTCAATCAATTAGTTCAGTTCAGTCACTCAGTCGTGTCTGATTCTTTGTGACTCCATGGACTGCAGCATGCCAGGCTTCCCTGTCCATCACTAACTCCTGGAGCCTACTTAAACTCGTGTCCATCACATTGGTGATGCCACCCAACCATCTCATCCTCTGTTGTCCCCTTCTCCTCCCGCCTTCAATCTTTCCCAGCTTCAGGGGCTTTTCCAGTGAGTCACTTCACATCAGGTGACCAAAGTATTGGAGTTTCAGCTTCAGCATCAGTCCTTCCAATGAACATCCAGGACTGGTCTCCTTTAGGTTGGACTGGTTGGATCTCCTTGCAGTCCAAGGGACTCTCAAGAGTCTTCTCCAACACCACAGTTCAAAAGCATCAGTCCTTCTGCACTCAGCTTTCTTTATAGTCCAACTCTCATATCCATACATGACTACTGGAAAAATCATAGCTTTAACTAGATGGACCTTTGTTGGTAAAGTAATGTCTCTGCTTTAATATGCTGTCCAGGTTGATCATAACTTTCCTTCCAAGGAGTAAGTGTCTTTTAATTCCGTGGCTGCAGTCAAAGTATCACTGTTTCCATTGTTTCCCCATCTATTTGCCATCAAGTGATGGGACCAAATGCCATGATCTTAGTTTTCTGAATGTTGAGTTTTAAGCCAACTTTTTCACTCACCTTTCACTTTCACTTCAATCAATAATTTAGCCTTTAGAATCAGACCAAGTTTATATGTAAGTCTTTGTGTTTTAAATTACCAGGCTATATTTCTGATGGCTGTGCAAGCCTGTGAGAGAAAAGGACAGAAAATACTTCAAGAAGTTTTTGTCTACATATATACCTTTGATTATATATTTAAACACTTCATCAGATAACTTGTCTCAATAATTTTTTAGCGAAGAGCTATAGCCAATGTATTTATTTCCAGTCATAATAACTCTCAAACTTCTATGAAAATGATTCTGCTCCCTATTCAAAAGGAACCAAAATATGAGGTAGAGGTCACAAATACCATTCATGCTAGGTCTGGGATTAATTACTGGTGGATTGGTCTGCTTCATGGGCATTCTCCTTGCATGGTGCACAGAGCGCCATACTTAGAAGGGTTATATGCTTGGTTTAGAGTTTTGCTATCACCAGATTGGAATTCTTAATGATTTTCTGAACAATGGGTCTGGTGTTTGTGTTTTGCACTGGGTAGTCAGTCTAGTCACTAGACTATTTACTTGCTGTGTGCTCCCAAAAAAGTTCTTTGTAAGTCTCATTTTCTGCATTTATAAGAAGGAAAGGTTAATGGTATCTATTTCACAGTCATGGCAAGAATGACAAGATATGATACTCAGTATGTTCACTGCAACACATGGTTCATGTTCAACACCCATTATTCACACATTGACTGATGTATACTTCCACTCTGGAATGGTCCTTTCACATGGAGCTCTTGACATTGCCTAATGTGTAGACATCACCCACACATCATTCCTTGAAACCTGATATCTCTTCTACCTGGAACTCTGTCATTATTCCCATCATTTTTCTACCACCCATCAGCTTTAAATAATAGTCCTCTTTGACCAATTGCTCTCCTAAGCTTCATTAATCACCAAAACCTCTAAATCCCAACTACCATATCATTCTTGGACTATCTCAGTCTACTGACTTAAATCCAGTTTCTGAGTTCACCTATACTGAAATGTAGGCTACATATCCTACTATGAAAAATTAATCTACCTAGAAAGTAATTTTCTGTCAGTATATTAGTCTGCTCTAAAACATTTACTGGTCACTCAGAGCAATAATTCCCTATCATTTTCCATGTAACTCTTTGCTGCCATGCAACTACATGGAGAGAGAAGGGAGAACGTAAATATAATTGCAATTCTTATTTGAAAGTAGACTAAAAACTGCACAGTTAATGGGAACAGCTTCTTCAAGCTACTGAAGTAAATGAAGTAGCCAGGGAAAAGCAAAGTGTTCAGGATGCTCTTTTCCCAGCACAGAAACCCAGCTTCCCCCAAGGCTCAGCTTTTCACCTTATTTGTTTTCAACATAAAGCTATTTCTTTCAGGAAATAGGAGTTGATAAATTTTAACTTTAAAAAAAGTGGTGAATTATTTTCCTTTCACTGTGAAAGTATTATAGAAATTCACTTTTCCCTAAGCTACTCAGTGGCGGGAAACACCTGTATAACTGACCGTATCATCATAACCTTAGTATGTTCTATGATTCTGAGGAAACTGGTATTCTAAAAGATGGCAGCAATCTTAGATATTATTCAGTCCAACTTCCTCATTTTATGTAACTGAGGATAAGAGAAGTAAAATAATTTGCCCAAAGTTACTAACCTGCCTCTCCTAAATTTCAGCCAAGTATCTTTCCCAAAATGCCATACTACACTTATATTATGAGAATCGGATTTTTTTCCACGAGAATAAAGGAGGTTAGTGTTTAAAAGAAGAGGTTGTCTGGATGCAGAGTGTCGTTATGCCCATAGGGAGGAATATTAGTGAAAATCGGGGGGAGGAGGGGAACATAGAATAAAAGACATTATTCCTGGAAATTGACTGAAAGGAGAAGAAATCATAAAAAGCTTGAATGACAGCCAGATGAATAATGTGATGAGATAAATACAATTTTGGTACTATTGAGATCAAAAGGAGGAATAAAGTATAGGGAATGAAAGATGATGTCTCGATTTAACATTCCTTCATTTGGAACCATTTAGAAATCTTGAGGTGAAAAGTTATCTAGAAATAATAATTTTATTGCTACTTAAATTTTTGGGGACTGAGAGATTTATGCATTGTCTCAAAATGTTATCCGAAACAGCTATTCATTTTTCATGTAATGAGACAGAATACACAGTCTATATTGGGGCAAAATTGCTCTTTCAATCATTCCTATGTATTTTCTTCAGTAGCAGGTCAATTGAAACTGGGAGTCAAAATCAAAGGACAGAGTTGAACAATGTAAAAGAAATTTAATTGGGAAGCATTTTTTAAAAAAACTCCCATTTTCCCCATATTCAGAATTACGAACAGTCTCTAAGATGAACTACCTGAGCTAAAAGTCATCTTCTACAAATAGATGGTGTATGGTCTTTCTGGCCCATTTGCATTAGTGTTTATTTAAGTATAGAGAGACTACTGCAGCATTTTAAAGCTCGAGTCCAGTTACCCAGGACATTACAGAATGAATATGAATTATAGCTATTATAAGCAAAGAAGTTACGTGTCATCAGGTGATAAACTGAGCACAATAGTATTCATCTTTTATTATATTCAAAAATGACATCAGAAGTAGTGATTACTTACATAGTTACAAATATCTATCATTAACCCCTTCACTTGCAGTATACTTGCAAAATGTGAACTTTAGGATCCCAAGGAAATGATCTTTTCATATAAGGGAGTCCTCCTCTGACTAGGATTCCCAAATTCTCAACAGATTTTGTTGTTGTTGCTGTTGTGTTATATTGTATTCGTCTGTTTCTTTATGTTTTAGAGTTACTCTGTTAAGTGGAAATTTGCTGTATGATGCAGGGAGCTCAAATCTGGTGCTCTGTGATAACCTAGAGGGGTGGGATGGTGTGGAAGGAAGGAGGGAGGTTCAAAAGGGAGGGGACATATGTATATCCATGGCTGATTCAGGTTGATATATGGAAGAAACCAACACAATATTGTAAAGCAATTATTATTCAATTAGAAAGAAAGAAAGAAACATTAGTCCCAACCCTGGTCTTTAAAATTCTTTGTCCTGGAATATATTCTATTTCATATCAGATTAGTGTACTTTGGTACCTTCCTTGGCTTGAATTTAGAAGTTCTCTTTTAGATCTATCTGTTGCCATATAACAAGCACGTGTGTGCATGCTAAGTCACTTCAGTTACACCAGACTCTGCGACCCAATGGACCATAGCCCACCAGGCTCCTCTGTCCATGGGATTCTCCAGGCAAGAATACTGGAATGCATTGCCATTTCCTCCTCCAGGGGATCTTCCTGATCCAGGTATTGAACCCATGTCTCCTGTGTTTTTTGCACTAGCAGGTGAGTTCTTCACCACTAAAGCCACCTGGGAAGCTTCCATAGAATAAGCACACCCAACACAATGACTTCAAATGGTAATGATTTATTATCATTCAGCAGTTTTAAGGGGTCAAGTTCATTGGTTATTTTTCTAGGCTCCCTCATTGGTCTGTACTTACCTGCAGAAGTTTTGATGATGTTGGTTGGTTTATTACACATTTCTTATCCCATCTGTCTCATCTGTTTAGCACAACTGTGCTGAGTAATTCTGTCCTACATATTCTGCTGTTTTCCATCAGATTAATTAGGCTTGTATGCCCAACAGTGGGCAGGGTTCCAAGAGAATGAATGGAAAGCTTGCAAAGTTTCTTAAAGCCAACCTCAGTGGGTCAGCATCACTTCACTGTATTCTGTTGGTCAAAGCAAGTCATAGGACCAGCTCAGATTCAGAATAAGGAATAGATAAGTGGAAATGACTACAAAGTCCCATCACAAAAGGGAATGGATAAAGAGAGAGAGGAGTATTTACTCTTAGTTTTGTAAACAATGAATCACAGACCTACAAGAATTTCCACAGAAAATTTATTTTAATTAGTTTGATTAGCGTTGAAACAAAGCAAACAAGAAACCGATAAACCCTTTCCAAGGTCAAGTGACTGTGACAAGTTGATGTCAGTGTTACAGTGACTATCTTAGTTTTCCCAGAACTATGCCAATTATAGAACTGAAAATCCCACATCCCAGGCAAACTGGGATGTCTGGACACCTAGATAAGGACTAGCATTTTGTGATTCCTCATCCAGTCTTCTCCTCAGCACACTGAAATTGGCCTTGACACTTGACCTACATGACCAAGTAGCTAATAGCATAAAAAAACCTGCCCTACCACCAGCATCCTCTACTCACATACTGCTTATGTTTAGTTGATTCATTGATTGCACCCTGCTTTGTTCCAGAAGTGTTTAAGACATCTTACAAAGCAGAGTATATCACAAGGTGATAACTACACAAGTCTACATTGCCATTCTCCAAATGGTCCGTGTACTTTAATGTTTCTGAGTGTTTATTCTATCTGGTTTGTGCTTACTCTGTCCCGCTCTCTGCCAAGGATGGTCTTCACTTTTGTTCTTTACAAAAACCATTCAATTTGCAGTTCCCAATTACCTTCTCTGTGATGTCTCCCTCCACCTGAAGAATTAATCACCACCTCCTCTGTGCTCCCAGGATATGTGGCCCATATTTTGTTCATAGCACTTATCACATTATTTCTACCAAGTTATCTGATTACCTTGCTTTATTGGGTTTTTTCACCTTTTATCTCTTTTATTTAAAATAATCCACCACATCCAGTAGGCACTCAGTAATTTCTTTAGCTGCTTCTTTGTTGAGAGAATTAATGAATGCACTGTTTTCTTGGGGCTTCCTGCAACATCAGGATTTTCTCTTCTGTTGCTAAAATGTCCTTGATTGTTTTTGGCTTGTTTTTTAGCTCCAGTTATGTATTTTATACGTCTTTGTCTTTTATCTCAATGTTAATACTGCCCCAAGCAACATGCCTTTTCCTTCTAATTTGTTAGCTTTTAATTGGCTCAGTTTCCAAAGCTAAAAAACTAGCTCCAGTAACATGGTTTGTAACCCATTACAATATAAATTCTGCATTGGAATCTGAAGTACTTTTCCTTAAGGCCTTGTGTTTCTACTTTACAAATACTGTTCTGGCTTAAAGTCTCCACGGTGTCCCAAAAAGTGTTGAATGCACAGTAAAACTCTTCTCAGACCTCACCCCTCTGGAAGGCTTTTCCTAGTCAAGTCCCTCCTGCACACTTCTGCTATAACAGCTTTTTTTTTTTAAATGTTACATTAAATGTTTATTTATCTTTTCCTCCACTGTTCTTGGAGAAGGCAATGGCACCCTACTCCAGTACTCTTGCCTGGAAAATCCCATGGACGGAGGAGCCTGGTAGGCTGCAGTCCATGGGGTTGCTAAGAGTTGGACACAACTGAGCGACTTCACTTTCACTTTTCACTTTCATGCATTGGAGAAGGAAATGGAAACCCACTCCGGTGTTCTTGCCTGGAGAATCCCAGGGATGGGGGAGCCTGGTGGGCTGCCATCTATGGGGTCGCACACAGTCGGATATGACTGAAGTGACTTAGCAGCAGCAGCCACTGTTTTATAAACTCGTTGAGACTAACATTTGTAGACTATTTGCCTTTGTTGTATTTGCCTTTGCTCATAGTAGATACCCAACCAAATTTTCCTTTGTGAATTAGTTAATCAAATTAATAAGTCAAGCTCAGAATACAGTTTCAAAGGAAAACAGTATATAAAGGAGAATAATAATTCAAACTTTCTCTTGGCTTGTGTTAACTTGTGTAATAGCTATTTCATACTAGAACAGGCTATGGCCTCCTGGGAACTTGGCGGATTATGTAATTATAAAACTTGTCAGGTGAGATTAGAAGTCCACTTACCAGCTTAATAATTTATTTAATTTGCTTTACCTCAACTTGCAATTTAGATATCTTCTGAGAGGAGATGAGTCTAATTTGTGAGTGGGATGAATTCTCCACTGTGCTTATAACAACACTGACAAGACATCTACAAGTTGTCAAAAAGATGTCAAGGACATCTTGTGGGACTCTAGTTCTAGAATGAGAGATAGAACTTGGTTTGGCAGGGGAAAAGAAGACATTTCAGATACAGGAAATAAAATAATCCAGTGTATGAAATGGAAATAACCCGTCGTGTTCCTGCAACAGTGAGGATGGATAGACTTTTACATAAATAGTGTATAAGATAAGAACACGTAGGTTTGAATAACCTGGTGATGATTAAGACTAAGGTGGGATATGCATGCTGGCACATCGGTGTGGATGAGCAGAAGGGGAGCATGCAATGTAGCATTTATAAAAGATCAGTGGAAAACATGTGACAGAGAAATATCCTGAGGCCTTTCATTATTAAACAAACAGTATTCTGGCCATGAGAACTGCTATGGGGTTGGGGGTGGGGGTGGGGAACTCAAGAAGGATGCAATTAATGTGAATTTGTATTATTGAAGTAAGAAATAATCCACTTTTCTGGCTTTGTCTCTCATCTCTAAGCCATGTATCCTTTACACTTTGATGATATAGAATTTCTCATGTTCCCTGAATTTATTGTATCCAGTTGGATTCCATTTTCTTTGTTTATATGGCTTCCTCTGTTTGATCCTTACTCTTTTATTCCAAGAAATTCCTACTTAATCTTCATGATCCATTCTTCTGGCTTCCTCTAAGCTGCTAAAAATACCATCACTGTAAATGTCATTCATTTTTTTTTTAATAATTGGGGCCAAATACAATGACTATTATTCACCTACTGTCACTAATAAATAAATAAAGTGATGACAAAAAAAATGAGTTAAGTGGATGAATTCCATTTTTTACAGAGACAACAAAATTGCAAAGAGTTGCTATTGTGATTGGGAATATGATCAGTTGTTTGTGATTTGCTGAAAACAGTGGGAACAAGAACTCAATCATGAAATATCTGATCACCAATTAAGGACTCAAAATTCTCTGGTTAATGGCTGAGAGATTTGAACATAGTCGACCCAGATACCCTGAAATGCATGTAGATTACAAAGCATAGAGCAGAGTTGAAAGAAATATCTGCAGTTTTGGAAAGAATGGAAACTGAAGAAACAGAGACTGTTGAAAAAGAAAGGCGGGTAAAAGTCCTGAAAATATATGCATTTTCCAGAAGTCAAAATAAAAGAATTTAAAGAAGTAAAGAGCTTAAATGGTGCCAAATGTAGTTGAAAACCTGAAGAAAATAATAATTTAGGATTCATCGAGAATCTGATCATTGATAAGAAATATTTAAAGAAACAGTTTTAGGGAAAACTATTGGTAAAATATATGCTTTTAGTGTGCATTTTATTTACCTGAAGTGCTTTTAAAATGTTTACTCAGGAAGGGAGAAATTTTTATTGTTGGTGGTCTTTGGTCGTATATCAACATTAGTAGCAAAAATGATTAAGAGACATGAATTCTATCTCTAACTAGTTTTGTGATTTTGGACAAAAACAGAGCAATCAGTTCTTTAACTTCCAAAGCCATTTTATTGTCATCCACTATAAGAATTCCCCTGTGGCCTCCTTTGACAGTTAATTTTTCATCTTTCTAGATGACAGCTACCCCATCTTTAAAATAATGCATTTGGACTTCTGGTTCTTAATTCTGATCAAACAACTACAAGACAAATTCATTGAGTCAGATGCCTTTAACTCATATTCAGCATAAATTCTGTACAGTATTCTAATCCAGATTTTATGTTTAAAGTGCAATATTTTTTAAATGTTATTAATGTTTAGAATCAATAAATAAAGAGTAATTAGCCTGGGTACCTTCTCTAGACTTTACTTAAATGAAAGTTCTTTTAAAAACTGTTAATATTTGTATTTACACTTCAGTAGTTGCAAATGAGTCCTTGCCAGGTTTCCTCCTGATTCTAGCATTTTGCCTAATTCTGATTTCACACATGGGTAAATTCTGAACAATCTGTGTCTTGGAGCGCGTCATGTACTAATTTTCCTCTGACAACCTTGTAATGGAAATTTGAACACTTATTACATTTTTCTTGTTAAACTAGAGGGAAAAAAAGGTATTCCAAGTGCTTACTGCCCTCTAACCTTGCCTCACTGAGGTGAAATGTGATGTAGCTCTTTCCTTTTTCTTTGAAATCTCATTTTTAGTAACACTGTTCCACACTTGATGCTGCATGTTTCATCTGTGAACTCACTCACCTTTGGAAGCACTAGCTGTAATCCTATAAAAATCCCATTTTGCTCTAGTCAGTGAGGAGTCGAAAAGCAGAGTCTATTTTAATTATTACATTCTACCTAGTAGCACCTGCAGATGCTACAAGGGAGCTGGAAGCGATTATTATACTAGTCTCTTAAGTTTGGGGAAAAAAAGAAAGTCGCTCAGTCGTGTCTGACTCTTTGTGACCCCACGGACTATACAATCCATGGAATTCTCCAGACCAGAATACTGACGTGGATAGCTGTTCCTTTCTTCAGGGGATCTTCCCAACCCAGGGATCAAACCCAAGTCTCCCTCATTGGAGTCAGATTCTTTACCAGGTGAGCCAACTAGTAAGCCCAAATTTGGGGAAAATTTCTAGTAAAAAATGAAAATACGCTTGTGCCATAAGGAGTCCTAAATCATACCTAGCAACTTCCATAGGCTAGTGATGATTTTCTCCAGTATACTGCCAAGAGGTTACAGAGATCTTTGACTGATACCAGATGAATATACAGACTGAAATAATGAAGGAAATAGAACTTGTGAAATTCTTTTATAAGTCCTAGAATTTGCTTCATATTTTATTCTATTTTGTCAAACAACAGGGAATCATCATATTATCTGCTTCTCACAAATAACTTAATACACACATAAAACTCTCAGAGACAAAGTAGAAAATGTCATGGGTGAAAGGAGTAGTTTTCAAGTATAGGATAGTCAGATATTTAAGCAGGAAGATCCAGAACAAATAGTTGTATATAATAGCTGTTGTTAAGTACTTGCTAGAAACCAAGTGTTGTGCTAAATGCTTTCATATATCATCTATTTTAATCCTGACCTCACTGAGGAATGGTTACTTCAGTTTTACAAATCTAAAAATGGAGATGAAGTTGCTTAGTGGAAACTAAGTGGTAGAACTAGTTATTGGCAAAACTCAAATTCAGTGCTAGTTTGCCTGAAAAATCTGTACACGTTTGAGAATATTATGTAGCTTTGTCTGAGGGGAATTCACCAGACAGAGGATGGAGAAAACATACAAATCAAAAACTGAAACATAAATTGCCAAGGCACAGAAGCTTCAGGGAGGCTGGAGAATAGAATATGAAGGATGAGGAGAGCTGAAGGTTGAGAGGCAGCAATGTATATGTTAGCTGCTCAGTCGTGTCCGACTCTTTTGTGAGCCATGGACTGGAGACTGCCAAACTCCTCTGTCCATGAAACTTCCCAGGCAAGAATACTAGAGTGGGTAGCCATCCCCTCCTCCAGGGGATCTTCCTGACCCATCTTCCTGACCCAGGAACTCAACCTGGGTCTCCTGCATTGCAGGAAGATCCCTTACTGTTTGAGCCACCAGAGAAGCCCTGAGAGATGATAGAGAATCTACTAATAATGTAGGGTATTTAGGTATCATGCTAAGGAGTTTGGACTTCATTTTGATGGCTAAGGCAAAACTTTGAAAAATATTTACTATATATATATATATATATGTATATATAAAGTCTATACAAATTGAAAAGGAAAACACGAATGCTTTGGAAGAAAAGCAAAAAAAGTACATGAATAGGCAATTTAAAAGGGAAAAAAAAAATTAAAATCATGAATGCACCTAAAAAGAAGTCTCATCCTTATTATTGTTCAGGTAGAAATGTTACTGTCTTACTTTTATCAAATTAGCAAAAACATTTTGTTTTTTAAATCTTAGTGCTAGTTGCTGGTGAGAATGGCATTGAAATAAGGTCTTTTATCTTGTTAGTGGGAAACTTCATCGTTAAAACATTGCTGGAATTGGCAATATATATCCTATATGTTTCAGAGAAAGCAATGGCACCCCATTCCAGTACTCTTGCCTGGAAAATCCCATGAACGGAGGAGCCTGGTAGGCTGCAGTCCATGGGGTCTCTAAGAGTTGGACATGACTGAGTGACTTCACTTTCACTTTTCACTTTCCTGCATTGGAAAAGGAAATGGCAACCCACTCCAGCGTTCTTGCTTGGAGAATCCCAGGGACAGGGAAGCCTGGTGGGCTACTGTCTCTGGGGTCGCACAGAGTCAGACATGACTGAAGTGACTTAGCAGCAGCAGCATCTATATGTTTCCCCACAATTTTTACTTTTAAGACTTTATCCCTGAGAGCAAAGTATATTCCAGTGTTTAATGAAGTATTATTTATCATACGAAAAATATGGAACAACTAGATGTCCAAGAATAGGGTGATGATAAAATAAAGTTATGTGATTCAGTTTAGTTCAGTCGCTCAGTCATGTCTGAATCTTTGCGACCCCACGGACTATACAATCCATGGAATTCTCCAGACCAGAATACTGACGTGGATAGCTGTTCCTTTCTTCAGGGGATCTTCCCAACCCAGGGATCAAACCCAGGTCTCCCTCATTGCAGTCAGATTCTTTACCAGGTGAGCCATCTAGTAAGCCCAAGTTTGGGGAAAATTTCTAGTAAGAGTGAAAATATGCTTGTGCCATAAGGAGCCCTAAATCACACCTAGCAATGAATCACAGTACGCCAGGCCTCACTGTCCATCATCAACTCCTGGAGTTCCCCCAAACCCACGCACGTCCATTGAGTAGATGTTGCCATCTCATTCTCTGTCGTCCCCTTCTCCTCCTGCGCTCAATCTTTCCCAGCATCAGGGTCTTTTCAAATGAGTCAGCTCTTTGCATCAGGTGGCCAAAGTATTGGAGTTTCAGCTTCAACATAGTCCTTCCAATGAACACCCAGGATTGATCTCCTTTAGGATGGACTGGTTGGATCTCCTTGCAGTCCAAGGGACTCTCAAGAGTCTTCTCCAACACCACAGTTTAAAAGCATCAATTCTGTGCTGGAATCAAGATTGCTGGGAGAAATATCAATAACCTCAGATATGCAGATGACACCACCCTTATGGCAGAAAGTGAAGAGGAACTCAAAAGCCTCTTGATGAAAGTGAAAGTGGAGAGTGAAAAAGTTGGCTTAAAGCTCAACATTCAGAAAATGAAGATCATGGCATCTGGTCCCATCACTTCATGGGAAATAGATGGGGAAACAGTGTCAGACTTTATTTTTCTGGGCTCCAAAATCACTGCAGATGGTGACTGCAGCCATAAAATTAAAAGACGTTTACTCCTTGGAAGGAAAGTTATGACCAACCTAGATAGCATATTCAAAAGCAGAGACATTACTTTGCCGACAAAGGTCCGTCTAGTCAAGGCTATGTTTTTACCTGTGGTCATGTATGGATGTGAGAGTTGGACTGTGCAGAAGGCTGAGCACCGAAGACTTGATGCTTTTGAAGTGTGGTGTTGGAGAAGACTCTTGAGAGTCCCTTGGACTGCAAGGAGATCCAACCAGTCCATTCTGAAGGAGATCAGTCCTGGGATTTCTTTGGAAGGAATGATGGTAAAGCTGAAACTCCAGTAATTTGGCTACCTCATGCAAAGAGTTGACTCATTGGAAAAGACTCTGAGGCTGGGAGGGATTGTGGGCAGGAGGAGAAGGGGATGACAGAGGATGAGATGGCTGGATGGCATCACTGACTCGATGGACGTGAGTGAGTGAACTCTGGGAGTTGGTGATGGACAGGGAGGCCTGGAGTGCTGCGATTCATGGAGTCACAAAGAGTCGGACACGACTGAGCAACTGAACTGAACTGAAGGATGCAGAGTACATCATGAGAAAGTTATGTGATTATTCAGCCATTAAACTCATGTTTTTTGAAGTACATTTAAAGGAGACTATTAACTGGAAGTATGAAGGATCTATCTGGTTCTCGGACACAGTTTGTTGAGTTCTCATATTGTTTTCAGAAAAAAAATTAAATAGCATTTAAAAATTAGGAAATTTTCCATAAAATTTAAGATTTCCTGGTTGGTTTTTTTTTTTTTTTTTTTTTTAATAACACCTACAAGATCTAACATGGAGATATTTTCCAAATCATGGCTTTTTTCTTTCTTTAATTATTGGACTCCCAGTTCACCAAAAACTTAGTGACCCCCTGTTGTTATACCTGATAGTTTTACTTTTTTTCTTTTTTACTTTATTCACCTGGCCTTATAGGAATTTATTTGTAATAGATGCTTATATGAAATAAACATAATTTACAAGCTGTATCTGAAATCTGTATAATTTCAGATATCAGCTCAGTTCAGTTCAGTCGCTCAGTTGTGTCCGACTCTGCGACCCCATGAATCATAGGAGGCCAGGCCTCCTTGTCCATCACCAACTTCCGGAGTTCACTCAAACTCATGTCCATCGAGTCGGTGATGCCATCCAGCCATCTCATCCTCTGTCGTCCCCTTTTCCTCTTGCCCTCAATCCCTCCCAGCATCAAGGTCTTTTCCAATGAGTCAACTCTTCGCATGAGGTGGCCAAAGTATTGGAGTTTCAGCTTTAGCATCAGTCCTTCCAATGAACACCAAGAACTGATCTCCTTTAGAACGGACTGGTTGGATCTCCTTGTAGTCCAAGGGATTCTCAAGAGTCTTCTCCAACACCACAATTCAAAAGCATCAATATTTTGGCGCTCAGTTTTCTTCACAGTCCAACTCTCACATCCATACATGACTACTGGAAAAACCATAGCCTTTACTAGACAATATTGATGAAGGAATAATAGCAAAATATTAACAGGAATAATCCTTGGATGAAGACACAGTTGACTTTAGACACGTTAGATAGATGACAGATAGATACATAGTTAGATAGATAGATAACAAACCTTAGGTATTTTCCTTTGAGAAGAATGGGTAGGTGACCGTATCTATCAGGATGGTTTGGTCCCTCCATTATTACACCTTCTCTTCACTACTTGCACATCTGAATCTCAAAGGATTATTCTCTTTATAATTAAGAGATCTATGGTATCCTTCTACAAACATATCATATGTTCCTTTAGCCTTTTTGTTGTATACAGGTATTCTTCACTACACTTGCATCCTATAATTTTCATGATATATTTTATAGGATCTAGAAGTAGTGAGGAAAGTGAAAGTGAAAAAATTAGGGGTGATACATAGCATAGGCAATAAGAAGCAGAAAAGGTTGCCTACTGCTGTACCCAACTAATAAAAGCAGAGCAGTGAAGAGTTAGTCTTAATGTAACACATTCTTTGTATCTTGCACTAATGTAGGCAAATATCAATACTACAACTGGAAAGACAGGTTTTATAATACCTATTTTGCAGGTATTAGGAAACTAACACTCGGGATTGACTTAGGGTTTCATAAGTTTTCCCAGGGTTTTCATAAGCTTGCTGCTAAAAGGAAAAGCTAGGATTGGGACTCAGGGGTTATTCTTGCCACCTCCATCACATCCTTGTCACGAAGGAGACGCTAGGCAGCAGAATATCTAGGCTTCTCCGGGTGCTCCTAGAAGAGATGCATGAGCTGAGACTGAGCGGAGAATTTGTTACATGTGTGTGTCTCTCTTTCTTCTTTGAGAATAATTTCATCTGTACCATTTTTCTAGGTTCCACATATAAGTGATATTTGTACGACATTTGTTTTTCTCTTTCTGACTTACTCTGACAGTCTTTAGTTCTATCCACTCTTTGCAAATGGCACTATTTCATTCCTTTTTATGGTTCAATAATACTCCATTGTATATATGTGCAACATGTTGTTTTCATTCCTCTGTTGATGGACATAGTGATTTAAACGTGTATTTCCCTGATGATTAGTGATAGTGAGCATACTGTCATGTTCCCATAGGCCATCTGTATGTCTTCTCTGGAAAAATGTCTCTTTTGTCCTTTGTTCTTTTTTTTTTAATTGGATTGTTTGTTTGTTTGTTTAATATGAGTTGTTAAATGCACTTTAGATATTAACCCCTTATCAGATACATGATTTGATTGCTTTTTTATTTTGTTGATGATTTTCTTTATTGTGCAGAATCTTTTTATTTCATGTAGTCCCACTTATTTTTGCTTTATTGACTTTGCTTTTCAAACTTTCTTCTTTTCCCTCTCCCCATTGTACTCATCCACCAGGTCCCATCCTTTCAGACCTCTCAGTCCCTAAGCTGGTTTCAGTTCAAGAGAAAACCCCCCATCTTCAGATCTTTATATTTCCAGGAGATGCCTAAGAATCCACACCATAAGTATTTAAAGGTGAATATTTAAGATATTTAAAATATTCAAAGGGAAACATCTCTATATCAAACAATCATTTCTCTCACAATAATGTCCACCTTTTAGAATTTGATGCTAGATTTTGTGTGACAAAGTATATTATTTAATGAAATACTAGATACATAAATATCAACCTTCAAGTCACAAGACTTACATAAATGAATGATTTCAGCTCATACAAAGTTTGAATGAGTGTTGCCGATCAGAAGACAGAGACTCAGACAATAATTCCAAGACTCAGGCCCTTTGTGATTGTGTTACAGACATCCTTACATCAAGCTACAAAAGAAAGTGGCATGGGAAGTTTGAGAAAGCCACACCTGGAATGGCAGCTGTCATATCTACTCACGAGCCACTGGCCACACTTGACTGCAGGGAAGTCAGAAAATAAGGGCCATGAAGTAGCACAACATTGTGTAAAATCTATTCTTAGCCAGAATATGCCATCTAACTAGGTTTCCAGGAGATAAAGGAAAGGTGTTTATTAAAGAGACAGATTTTGCATTACAAAATTTTCTCTTTCAAAAGCCTTTCCAAGACTCTCCTCTGATTTGGGATATATTGCAAGGGTGGGGAATAGAGAGAAGAGGGAAAATAGAGAGATGAAGGACACTCATAATTGCTGAAACAATGGCATATATGCCCAGAATCCCTTTATAAATTTGCAGTTTAAATTGTACTGGTAAACGATCGTATAACATGATAAAGATGGAGTCCATTGCTGCCTTGAAAAATGTAAGAATAAAGTATCCGTGTGTGGATGATGATAAGTCTATCTGGAATTGACAATAGGTATTTATGTATTTGCCTATGAAATCAGATTAAATTGGGACAAGAAGAGGAAATAATAATGGCCTCCATCTCTCTAATACTGAACATCATAAGGTGATATGGTGTTTATATAAAATGATGTCTCCACTTGGACAACAGAAAATCAGCCGTACTCAGAGGCATCTAAATGTTGTGCATCACATTATTCTTTCATGGGAGTTCTCTGAGTTCCACTGGAAGTCAGTCAACTCTGAAAGCAATATAATATTTGACAGCTGAAGGACCTATTAACTACCATCGTATCTAAGTCTAAAAATTCAAAAACTAAATAAATTGACCCAGATTTAGTAGATTTGGAAAATGGATTCAGATTTACCATTTTCAGAACATAGTGTAGACATTAATAAAGTAGACTAATAATAAACTTAGACTAATAAAAGTATCCCCAAGACCAGTTTTCCCTCATTCCTGTCTTGCTTACACACTTGTCAGTAAATTAGAGTTTTATTTCCTTTATGCCAGATATCCTGCAGATTTTGAGGAAAATAAGGCCCCCTAGTGTAAAATACAAGAGTTTTTGATGGATAGTAGATACATTTTTATTTATTAAAAATAATTTCTTTCTTAGCATGAGGTCAATAGACTTAATGAAAAAATTTCATGCTACTAACAATATTAAAATATACTAATTATGACAATTCCAGCAAACACCACAGTGCACCGGATTATAGAATAAAAGTCTTATTTCTAAACGCTGTGATTATAGTTTATCCTTTTTTACCTAAGCCATTTGGTGGGTCCTAAAATCAAGCTTCCCTCCTAGTGAAAGTCACTGAGTGACTTTTACTACTTCACTACTTCACTAAAATCAAGCCAAAGTACCTTATTAACAACCAGTTTTGAGAACTGAATTGGAAGAGAACTAAAACAAACAAGAAAATCACTTTATTATACAGGTAGTTTGAAATGTGACTCTAAAATCAAATAGTTGTTAATTGTACTTCCTTTCCTCTCTATTATTACATATGCATCAATTAACAAATTCTTAAGAAAAGCATTCATAAAACAATAGAGTTTATAAAAGTAAAGTTTTCACTTTCAAAGCCCTAATTATCTACCATCTATGTATTATCTGTCTACCTATATATTAACATATAATCATAAGGACATATGTGTGTGTGTGTGTGTGTGTGTGTGTGTATGTCTGTATATGTGCTTTCAGTATCAAACTATTTCAAAAGGTACTATTATACAGTTTATAGGAAGCAAAGCTTATTTTGGGTGAAAGCTCCAAGACTAAGATTTACCTAAACAGAGAATAGTGGGGAAATCTTTACTTGTTAAAAAAAGATCTAAGTTAGTAAAGGGCATTCTGAATAGATTGGCTTGATTATAGGGGATGACTTTTGTAGGAATAAAGGAGGGAAAAGAAAAGTAGGTTGAGGTCACATTAGGAGGACACCTGTAGGCCAGACTGAGGACTGCATTTCATATTATAGAGAACAGGAAGATAATGTAGGATTTTCAGCAATGTCTAATAAATATTATTGAGCTTGAATGGAACTCAATGGGACTAGTGTTATGAAGCAAAAAAAAAAAAAAATACATAAAAAAGCAATATACAGCTGGTTTTATGAAGACATCACCAAACAGCTATGTGTGGGATAGACAGAAGCAGAGAGAGATTGGAGGTAGGAAGCTGATGCAATAATTCAGATGTGTTGTGGGCAAGGTAGTTAGCAGGAAGAATCAAAAGAAAAGGTCAAATGGGAGCATCACATATTTATATCACAAAACTCTGAAGAACTAAATCCATATATTCTTTCAACTCTTTACATATGCAATGTTTCTTAGTTATGTCATGATCCTGTAAAGAAAACACAAGCAGCTTCAGTACAAAAGTTAAACTCTGCGACAGTTTTCCCTGAGTCCCTACCATATGGTCTCATATGTGCTGCCCTTGATAGCACTATTACATATTCTTATAATAGCTTATATTTTCTTTTGTAGCATTTATTCCATTTTGAATAATTTTTATATTACCTTGAATTAAAACTGATTGACCCCACAACTAGTCTACAAATTCCATAAAAAAGTGCAGACATAAAAGTGCAGACAGCATATATATTCTCACCACTGTATCTAATACACTAAATTTCTGTAATTTTTGTTTTGTGGTCTATTGTAATTTGAAGGAAGAGTCATTTGACAGAATATCATCTCTCCATTTCTTGCACAAGCTTATCATAAGCAGAACTGACTCTAGGGGGAAAAAAAAGTGAAATCACAAGGTCTTGTGGAAAAAGACTTATTCCGCGTTTGTAATAATTGTCCAATATCCTTGACCAAATTCTCATCTCCAGCATCCAGCACTTTCACATCACTAAGGCCTTCTCTTATCACTAAAGAAAAGCCTAAACAATTAAATCACACATAATACTAAGATTATTTGCCTTTTAAAGATCCTCAAGTAAAAAAATAAGTGACTGAATTACGATAGCAAGGGCATACCTTGGGCATTCACTCCTAGGACTCACCCAAGCAGCTACTCTTCTACTTAGGCAACAGAATCATATTCCTGGCCCTTTTCTCTCCTGCCATTTTTTCTTTCTGATAACAAAATAAAAATTACTAATTAATCTTACCTCAGTAATTCTTTGTAAAAAAAAAAGAGTAAAAGATGGTCTCATTTCAACATATATTTTAGATAAATTTTACTCCTTGAATAAGCATTCAAAATGAAAGGCAAAAAGTAGCAAGAGCACACTTTACTGACGCAAGATATAATTAAAAATAATGTAAAGATCTGCTTTATTCATCTTTATGATAGGATCTAAGGAATTCATCTTATATTTGTTTCCAGCTTTGGAGTCAGCTCTTTCATTTCCATATTCTAACTGTCTATATAGAAAGATAGAACATAAGCTGAGCCAAATTTTCTCTGTAAACCTTAGACATCTAAGAAATAATGCTAAAATTTTAGCATTTAAGTAAGTTACATTAAGGCGATCAGTTTATGGAGGATCAGGACTTGAATGTAAACACCCCTGAAGACAAATATAACATTTTATGGGAAGTTTTATGAAGTTCTATCCAATTTGATATTTTTCAATAGTATAGGATACCAATTTTTCCTGATATATACTTAAACTAGTTTCTGAATATTTAAAGAACAAAATATTTTCCAGTTCTTCATGAGAACTTACACTTAGATAACTATTTTCCCACTGGATATTATAAAGTGAATTAGAGAAAGAAAAGCACAGAACAATCTATTTATGAACCATATAATGTGCAACAAAGTACTCTTAATCTAATTTGTGATCCATACCAGAGACTATAATTTTCTACGGTAGGTTAAAAATGACTTATATTTGTTCATGAATAACATGTTGAAGGGCTCTGTAATTAATTAAATGTCCAATGACAAATCTGATTGCTCTGATTCCATCTTCAGAATCAGAGATTGATAGAAGGCACAGGGTCAGGGGAACCATTTATCACAGTAATAGTGAAACGGAGGATTGATGTTGTATCAGTCTGGAATGCTTTATTTGAAGATGCTTTGCCTCTGGGAGCATCAACAATGCCATCTTATTATATTTCAGCATTTGTGCAAATGTTCCTGAAAGTGCAGGAGCCAGTTAAGTATCGAATTAAAGAGGGGATTTCAAGAGTTATATTCCTTGAGTAGAATATAACTCTTCCCAAAGTGTCAGTGTGAAAAATGTAAAGCCAAAGTAAGTTTGTAACCTTAAATTTCTCCATAATAAAACATGGTTATAAAGATATACCAAGGGAGAGATAAAGAAAAATATGTTAGATTTAAATGTAAGACCTGTCAATAGAAACACTAGTTATAAATGACACCCAGGGTCAGATATTTGGAGGGTGGAAATGGAAAAGTTTAGACCAGTCTTTTTTCCACTTAAGTAATTTTGTTAGACCAAATGGTTATTGTTTAAAAACTGATGCCACTCTTGGTTAAATTATTCAGTTAACTGTTCACTTTAGAAAGCAACAAAATTACAAGGACAGAGAGGCTGAATGAAACAGACCAGTGAGGCAGCATCTCAGAAAGACGAGACAGAAATGATGAAAGGCATACGTCAGCCTATGGAATTATCTCTGTGATCCAGAGGCAAGAAAGAAAGATAGACTTGTTCCTAAAGCAGTCATCAGAATGAAAAGATACCTTCATAATTCGAGAGCTTCACACCCCAACCTCCTTCTGTTATTCATTATCTCCCTAAAAGAGAGACATTAATAGTTTCTCTGTTCACTTTCTACAATTATATCTTTTTCTTTTTTGGATTGTCTTCTGTGAGCTAAGTAGTTTGCTATCTTCTCTCTCTCTCTTATTTTTTATACTAAGTTGTATAGAGAAATATTGCCTAAAATGCTGCATCTCCTCTCTGTGATAGACATTCTGGATGTTCATAAATATTCTAACTCTCTGTCCTCAGCACATAACGGGACTGCACTTCCCTGCTAACTTGAAATTAGGTTTAGCCATGTGACTTGCTTTGGCCAATGAAATGTAGGTGAAAGGTGCTATGTGATTTCTGGAGAGGAGCTTTAATAGCCCAAGACTGCTTTGCAAGGTTCTCTTTCTGCTACCAAAATAGACAGGAGCCAATCCAACAGCAAAGATCATGAGGTTAAAGACAATGAAGAACAGAGTCTTTAGCTGACCTTCAATGCACATGTTCAAGAGTGATGGGGGGAAAGTCCCTGTGTGCTTTTTAGATACTGAGATTTCAGATTTGTTATTACAGCCTGATGTATGTCATTGGTGGTAAACACACTGACGTAATGAAGAGTAAAGATGTACATGCATGAACCGTAAAGAGATTCTGTTTTAAATCATGAATTGATAATACATATTATTAGACTCACAAATGCAACAAAACCCCCTTCATTTGCTTAGTTCTTCCTAAATTAGTCCTGTGTTAGAACTGAAATTTTTTGATACCTACTTAGCGATGTGCTAGGCTTCTTGTTACAATTAACTTCTTTGTATGGCATTATGGAACTTTGGTGATTACATTTTCATTCCTCATAGCCAGGGTAGTAAAACCATGAGAAGATAGAAAACAGACAGCGTATATCTTTCTTTTCTTGAAAGCATTTGACTCATTTTGAGATTGAGCAAATGGCACAACTAAGTCCAAAGATAAAGAACAAGTGAAAGTTTCAAACCATGGTGTGACATAGTTTCATTCTGAATGCAAAATAATGTAATTAAGGGAGAAAAATAGTGTCTTTATGACATAATTCACTAACCCCTTCCCTTAATGATATTATGACTGAAAAATTAAGAGTCCTACAATGCTCAGGTGATAGAGTCTTTACCATCTGAGCCACCAGGCCTCCCATATCTGTCTTAAAGAGACAACAAAATCAAAAAAACAGCCTTGTAACAGAACTTTTTGATTACCTATGTGTTAGTCATAAGAGAAAAACATGGAAGACTATATTCTTCATTTAACATGCTCTTAATCATTTATTATTAAAGTCAAATCTCATTCTCTCTCCAGTGATATCCAATAAATCTTTCTGTGATCAGAGCAAATGTTCTATATTTATGCTGCCCAAAATAGTAGCGTATGGAATGTGGCTAAGTGCCACCAAGGAACTGAATTTGTAGATTTATTTAAATTAAATAGCCTCTGTAGCTAATGGCTACCATACCAACAGTGTATCTTACATCTCCATGTAATCTGAGACTAGGGTTGAGTGTTCAAGGTAACAGATTTTGGAAGGTATCAACACCAAGCTCTTAACATTCAGAGCCTCAACACTTCCATAAAGATTACTGAAGAGAATGAGACAGCACAATAAAAGATGGCTTTGCTTCTAGACAAGTGTTATATTGCAAATAAGAATATTAATCGTCTCTGGCCTCCTGAAATTATTTTAGGTCCAGAACTTAAACTGTGAACATAAATTTTCCCCACTTCTTTTTAATCCAAACCATCTGTGTTCCTGTCAGAAAACAAATTCCTATAGTCTTTATTGCAACTTTTGCAAACTTAGCATCACAGTAAATGTTTCAAATTACTTTTAATTGAAGTAAAAATTTTATCATTTCCACAGGTTTTGATTCAATGGTCTCCATCTATGGAAAGTTGAAAGCTTTAAATTTTCTTTAATTTTTACCATATGTATAGCATCGCGTCATCATCAAATGAATATCATGTATTTCTGAAACTTATCACTTCCATAACTCCTAAATTTTGAAGCAGAGCCTGTTAAGACACATCTATTCACCTACCCTCCAGTTGATCTTGAATCTGTATATAGGTATAGATACAGTTGATTTACAATATTGTGTTAGTTTCAGGTGTGCTGCAGATTAATTTGGATATATCACTTTTTCTGATTATTTTCCATTATAGGTATTATAAGATATTGAATACAATTCTCTGGGTTATATAGTAAATGCTTATTTCTTATCTATTTTATGTGTAGTAGTTAATTCCATACTCTTAATTTATCCCTCCCCACCCTTTTGTTTTCCCTTTGTTAGTCAAAAATTTGCTCTCTATTCTTGATCTGTTTGGGACTGCCATCCAGGTGAGTATCTACGCTGTTCTTCCACTAAATGGTTGAAGGATAGGTAAAAGTTTTTGCTCTTTGAGTGAATATCCAATTTTTAATGTTTTAGAAATTTAAAACAAATGTCTAGGTTGTGATGAATAGTATCACATCAAAGATAGACATTGTTAAATTTGTGAGACTACCAAATTTGAAAACATAATATGCAGATAAAGCTTTTTTTCTTGATTAACATCATTGCTGTGGGTAAACACAAGGAAAATTTTTTGGCAGTTCATAATCATTAATTCTAGACCTGCAGGGTGTAATTGATCTGGCACTGATGCATATTTGTTGATATTAGGCCAATTTTATTTATCTGTATTTGGATCCTATTCCAAAGTGTCAGTTTTATGAGATAGTCAAAACAGCTTGTGGCAGGGAGAGCTTTTAAATATTCTTCTTAATCTTCACCTTAAATAACTTGATATTTTAAAAATCCTAGCATGTGTTACATTTTTATTTTATCTCCTTTTAATTTAATTTTGATTTGATAGATTATCACATTAACTAGAAACTGTCAGTGGCTCCCTCACTGCCCTTTGTTTAAACTACTTAGTATGATGTATAGAAAGCTCTGTAAACCTGGGTCCAATCCTATTTTTCAACCCCTTCTTATAGAAGTTCCTTCCTTCTGCCCATAATTTACTTGTAAGTCCTTAAAATTTTTTCTGCTCCCACTATTATATTAGGACGACAATTGTATTAAGAGAATTGTACCTATTTCCCCCAAATAGCTAATTCCTCAAATCTTTCAGGACTAAATGTGTAAGTCATTTCACTCATTTATTCAACAGTTAGATAATAAATATTTTCTGTGTGCCAGGCACTAAGTTTAGTGCTGTATAAATTAATTCATTGAATCCTCACAACTACTCTATAAAGCAGATGTTAATGATTTTGTCATTTCACAATGACAGATGAGGACTCCTTACCCTTTGGTTCTACCTTCCAAAGACCCAACCCATCCCACCCACCATCCTGACAAGCTGCTCAAGCTCCCTGCATGTTGCGTCTCCATTACTGGACAGCGCTTGCACTATCATCTTCTACTACCAGTCGGTTCTTCTAGAACCTTATCTTCTCCTGAGATCAAAGCTCAAAGTAGAGACAAGTGAACATCATAGATTGAAACAGATTTAGAATAAGAAAGGAAGTTCTGATTAATGTGGCAGAAATCTGTTTTCATCCTGAAAATCCCAGTTGAACTTTAGGTTAGTTTGTTAGCAAGATGGCTTTGGCTACTGTGTGCCTTTTCTATGCAGTAATTACACACTGTCTTGTCTTTGAATTTCAATCAGTTATGGGTACTAACTAAAGAGTAAAATATCATTCATAGTCTGCTCACATCACAATTAGTGGCAGAAAATATTTATTGAGTGATTACTGTATGTACAGTTCTGGCTCAATCTCTGTGGGGTATCTGGGTCCTGGTGCACACAAGGTTTGTTTGAGCCCTCTGAGCATCTCTGGCAGGCAAGGGGTTTGATTCTAAATGCAATTTTGCCCCACCTACCATCTTGCTGGGGCTTCTTCTTTGCCTGTGGATGTGGGGTATCTTTTTTTGGTGGGATCCAACATTCTCCAGTCAATGGTTGTTCAGCTGCAAGCTGTAGTTTTGGAGTTCTTGCAAGAGAAGATGAGCACACATCCTTCTACTCCACCATCTTAGGACATAAATTTATTTAACTTATATGCAGAGTACATCATGAAAAATGTCAGGCTGGGTGAAGCACAAGCTGGAATCAAGATTTCTGGGAGAAATATCAGTAACCTCAGATGTGCAGATGACACCATCCTTATGGCAGAAAGAGAAGAAGTATTAAAGAGTCTCTTGATGAAAGTGAAAGAGGCGAGTGAAAAAGTTGGATTAAAACTCAACATTCAAAAAACTAAGATCATGTCATCTGGTCCCATCACTTCATGGCAAATAGATGGGGAAACAATGGAAACAGTGACAGACTTTATTTGGTGGGGCTCCAAAATCACTGCAGATGGTAACTATAGCCATGAAATTAAAAAGACACTAGCTTCTTGGAAGAAAAGCTATGGCCAACCTAGACAGCATATTAAAAAGGAGATATACTACTTTGTCAACAAATGTCCATCTAGTCAAAGCTATGGTTTTTCCAGTAGTCATGTATGGATGATACTGGATGCTTGGGGCTGGTGCACTGGGACAACTCAGAGGGATGGTATGGGGAGGGAGGAGGGAGGAGGGTTCAGGATGGGGAACATGTGTATACCTGTGCCAGATTCATGTTGATATATGGCAAAACCAATACAATATTGTAAAGTTAAAAAATAAAATTAAAAAAAAAAAAAAAAGAAAGCTGAGTGCTGAGGAATTGATGCTTTTGAACTGCGGTGTTGGAGAAGACACTTGAGAGTTCCTTGGACTGCAAGGAGACCCAACCAGTCTATCCTAAAGGGAATCAGTCCTGGATATTCATTGGAAGGAGTGATGCTAAAGCCGAAACTCCAATATTTTGGCCACCTGATGTGAAGAACTGACTCATTGAGAAAAACCCTAATGCTGGGAAAGATTGAGGGCAGGAGAAGGGGACGACAGCAAATGGGATGGTTGGATGGCATCACCGACTCAATGGACATGAGTTCGAGTAAGCTCTGGGAGTTGGTGATGGACAGAGAAGCCTGGCGTGCTGCAGTCCATGGGGTTGCAGAGAGTCAGACACGACTGAGTGACTGAGCTGAACTTAACTGTATTTAGTTTCCCTAGTGGCTCAGATAGTAAAGAATTTGCCTGCAATGCAAGAGACCTGAGTTCAATCCCTGGGTTAGGATAATCCTCTGGAGAAGGGAATAGCTACCCACTCCAGTATTCTTGCCTGGAAAATCCCATGAACAGAGGAGCCAGGAGGGCTACAGTCCATGGTGTTGCAAAAAGTCAGGCACGACTGAACAACTAAGCATGCTTTCATATCAGCAGTTACATATATGTCAATGGACATGAGTTTTAGCAAGCTCTAGGAGATGGTGAAGGACAGGGAAGCCTGGCATGCTGCAGTCCATGGGGTTGCAAACAGTCAGACATAGCTTAGCAACTGAACAATATAGCAACATACGCGTGTGTGTGCGTGCATGCCCATGCTCGTCGTCTTCAACTCTTTGTGACCCCATGGACTATAGCTTGCCAAGTTCCTCTGTCTATGGGATTTCTCAGACAACACTGCAGTAGGTTGCCACTTTCTTCCCCAGGGAATTTTCCCTACCCAGGGTTTGAAACCACATCTCCTGTGGCTCCTGTATTGGCAGACGTTTTCTTTACCACTGAGACACCTGCAAAGCCCATGTGTATGTGTGTGTGTGTGTGTGTGTGTGTGTGTAAGAGAGAGAGAGAGAGGTTTTATTTGATTATATAAAAAAGAAGTCTTATAGGACTTTGAAAGGAGAAATTGAGAAGTATTTTGAGACATGTTACTTCTGAACTGATACGGCAGATCTAACAAATGGTGATGTCAAATAGATATAAATGTAACAGAAGGATAGGAGCCAGAGAAATAGCATGCTCAATCTTGCTTTTGTTTTTCCAAAACATGCTAAGAAACTGTAAAAATTCACTATTATAAGCAATGTTTTGGTAAAAGATTAATGCTTTTAAAGGATAATATAATTTTAAGTCATACAGTTTTAGTAGAACTTGATTTTTTTTTCTTTATTTGTTGTTTAGAAGCTATGATGTTAATGGAAAACTGGACATAATTTTAAGACAATATTATAAATTATTTTCCATGTTTGAAACTCAGAAGCCAAGAAATCTATCTGCAGGTGCATCAATGAGGTTTTCTTGGAGAAAAATCTGTTTCTACACAGAAAAATCTGTTTCTACCTCAAGCCACGTGCATGAAAAATCAGGTCAATGGCCAACAGAGAGATGGAGATAACATGTTGTAAGGATCTGTCTGAAGCCATTACCTGTTTTGAAAGAGACTGACCTCTGCTTGTTTTCCATTCTTCTAGTGCTCTAAGATAGTCCCTCAGCCAATATGACAAGAAACCTTCCTTCCATCTGACCCAAGCTTGGACTCCAGGCCTGAATAGTTCTTTTGTTTATTTTTTAACTTTACAATATTGTGTTGGTTTTGCCATATATCAACATGAATAATTCTTATATCAAAAAGTCACATATGAGATCCGTCAGAAGCAGTAACCAGAGGAAATGTAAGAGCATCAGGCACCTGACTGCTGAGTCAGCAGAATTCATCCACAATTCATTTAACCAACAGCAGTTTTATGTAAAAGAGAAAGCACATTTTACCTTGCTGGGAAAGAAACTAAAGCTATTAATGAACCATTTAAGTAAAAAGAAGTCGTTCCTGTATTTATGATATAATTGCAACTTGGAAAATACCCTGTGAAGCATGAGAGCTTTTTTATAAAGTAAAAAAAAAAAAAAATAAGTTTGACAGTTATAAATTCGACTTGGAAGAGTGCAAACATACATAATATATTCAGATATCACTAGCTACTAGCTTGAATGCAAGAGTTAAATAGAAGAATTTGTTATGAAATTGGTTATCTGAGAGGAGGAAAAAGAGAGTAAATCCATTTTTCATCCCTTGGGAATGAATAGAAACAGTTTACGAGAGCCAAGTAGAAAGTATAATTGCCTATTACAAGTCTACTTTTCCCTATAAGTAGTAAAATTATACCTATATTTTATTATTCTTATTTTATTCTTGACATATCTCATCTTTGGAAGGCAAATACTATATTACTTTGTATGTGGATTCCACACATTTCTTCTAGCAAGCTTGAATGGTTGATGGAAAATAAAATATTAAAATAAGATTTAAGGTAACTTTAAAGAGAAAGCTTTGGCATCAAGCAGAGTGAATGAAATACTGGATAACAGCTTTCAAGAAGCTCTTTTGGGATAATAAAGCAAATTGAGTTGGCTGCCTTGGAAGCACATCACAGGTGGCAGGTGAGGAAATTCTCAGCTTCCTTGACTTTTTTCCAGTAAATGTGTCCATCAAAGTCACACAATCAGCACCACTTGCTTTGGCTAGTCTTGTATTCAGGTAAAAATTAAAAAAAAAAAAAAAGAGGATTCTGTGATAAACATATGCTTGTTTTCTCCTGGCAGAGGAACTTGTTTACTTCTGAACAGATTTTAGGCACAAATATAGCATGCCTAGTAGAATCACATACTGTTGCCTTTAGCATTTGTGGGGCGGGGGGAGCTTCTGGGACCTGGGTTCTAGTAGGTCTTGATTCAACATGAGCACTGGCTTGCTTTGTGATCTTGAGTAAGCCCTTACCCCGAACTCCCATTACTTGTTCTGAAAAACAAACAAGATACATACTGTTCTTTCCAACTGCCATGTGCTATGATTCTATTGTCTTATTTGTATTATAGAATTCTTCTATGAGAAGTAAAACATCAACCCACAAAATCTAGGAAGTGTCCTGACCTAATACTATTATAAAACAGTGTTCCTGAGAGGATAACATGAAATAGTGTGTCTAAACTGTCTAGCCCAGAGCATATGTTCCACAGACATTAATCTCTTGTCCCAAGATCACATTCAATATCTCAGTCTAGTAAAATCTCCTCTACCATCTGAAAATCTCTTTGTGCCAGGTGTAACAGTTGCCACTATGATTACTAGGGTTGAGATAACAAGATTTATGAGTTCCAGAATCTAAAATGATTATTGGATAATCAATTCATTAACTTTTAAAAGACTTTTTTTTTTTTTTTTTTTTAAGAAAGGCATTCTATTTCAGCACACTAAGTGTTATACTGAATGCTTCCCAAGTGGCTAAGTGGCTCAGTGGCAAAGAATCCATCTGCCAATGCAGGGAATGCAGGAGACATGGGTTCAATCCCTGGGTTGGGAAGATCCCCTGGAGGAGAAAATGGCAACCTACTGCAGTATTCTTGTCTGAGAAATCCGATGAACAGAGGAGTCTGGTGGGCTAAAGTCCATGGGGTTCAGAAGAGTCAAATATGACTGAGTCACAGAACACACAAGTGTTATATTGCATTTCTACTTAACACAACATCTATCAGTCATTCAGTAAGTGAATATTATTAACTTGGATAAGTGAGCAAATGAGTCATTTGTGTAGATCCCCTCTCTTTAGCATTAATATATCTCAGGCTGCATGCTTTATTAGACTACATGTGAGAACCAGACACTGTGATATTGATTGGGTTGTATAACAGAATCCTGTTGTAGACTCATAAAATGGTGAAATATACTTAACTTGTTGAATCTCAAAGGATCTTTCCCTCCTTCCACATAATGGGCATAATAATACATAATACAAGAGATGGCAATGTTGAACATTGACATTTTAGTGAAGTAAAATGGATCAAAATGGGAAAATTTAATTCAGATGATCATTAAATTTACTACTGTGGGCAAGAATCCCTTAGAAGAAATGGAGTATCCCTCACAGTCAACAAGAGATTCTGAAATGCAGTACTTGGATGCAATCTCAAAAATGACAGAATGATCTCTGTTCATTTCCAAGGCAAACTATTCAATATTACAGTAATCCAAGTCTATGCCCCAACCACTAACACTGAAAAAGTTGATTTGAACAGCTCTATGAAGACCTACAACACCTTCTAGAACTAAATCCAAATAAAAATGTCCTTTTCATCATAGGGGACTGGAGTGCAACAGTAGGAAGTCAAGAAACACCTGGAGTAACAGGCAAGTTTGGCCTTGGAGTATGAAATGAAGCATGGTAATGGCTAACAGAGTTTTGTCAAGAGAATGCACTGGTCATAGAAAACACTCTCTTCCAACAACACAAGAGATCACATGGACATCACCAGATGGTCAATACTGAAATCAGATTGATTATATTATTTGCAGCTGAAGATGGAGAAGCTCTATACAGTCAGCAAAAACAAGGCCAGGGGCTGACTGTGCCTCATATCTTGAAGTCATTATAGCAAAATTCAACTGAAACTGAAAAAAAGTAGGGAAAACCATTAGGCCATTCCAGTATGACCTAAATTAAATCACTTATGGTTATACAGTGGAAGTGACAAATAGATTCAATAGATTAGATCTAATAGAGTGCCTGAAGAACTATGAACAGAAGTTCATAACATTGTACAGGAAGCAGTGATCAAAGTCATTCTCAAGAAAGAAATGCAAAAGCCAAAATGGTTGTCTGAGGAGGCCTTACAAATAGCTGAGAAAGGAAGAGAAGTGAAAGGAAAAACAGAAAAGGAAAGATATACCCATCTAAATGCAGACTTCAAAACCATAACAAGGAGAGATAAGAAAGCCCTCCCAAGTGACCAATGCAAAGAAATAGAGGAAAACAATAGAATGGGAAAGACTAGAGATCTCTTCAAGAAAATAAGTGATACCAAGGGAACATTTCATGCAAAGAAGGGGGCAATAAAGGACAGAAATGGTATGGACCTAACAGAGACAGACGATATTAAGATGAGGTGGCAAGAATACACAGAAAAACTATACAGAAAAGATCTTAATGACCCAGATAATCACGATGGTGTGATCACTCTCGTAGAGCCACACATCTTAGAGTGTGAAGTCAAGTGGACCTTAGAAAGCATCACTATGGACAAAGCTAGTGGAGGTGATGGAATTCCAACTGAACTATTTCAAATGCTAAAAGATGATGCTGTAAAAGTGCTGCACTCAATATGCCAGCAAATCTGGTAAACTCAGCAGTGGCCACAGGACCAGAAAAGGTGTGATTTCATTCCAATCCCAAAGAAAGGCAATGCCAAAGAATGCTCAAACTACTGCACAGTTGCACACATCTCACATGCTATCAAAGTAATGCTCAAAATTCTAAAAGTCAGGCTTCAGCAATATGTGAACTGTGAACTTCCAGATGTTCAAGCTGGATTTAGAAAAGGCAGAGGAACCAGAGATCAAATTGCCAACATTCTCTGCATCATAGAAGAAGGAAGAGAATTCTAGAAATATATCTTCTTCTGCTTCATTGAGTATGCTACAGCCTTTGACTGTGTGGATCACATCAAACTGTGGAAGATATTTTAAGAGATAGAAATACCAGACCATCTGACCTGCCTCCTGAGAAATCTGTATGCAGATCAACAAGCAACAGTTAGATCTGGGCATGGAACAATGGAGTATGTCAAGGCCATTTATTGCTACCTTGCTTATTTAACTTATATGCAGAGTATATCATGTGAAATGCTGGACTGGATGAAGCACAAGTTGGAATCAAGATTGCCAGGAGAAAATCAATAACATCTGATATGCAGATGACACCACCCTTATGGCAGAAAGCAAAGAGGAACTAAGACTCTCTTAATGAAAGTGAAAGAGGAGAGTGAAAAAGTTGGCTTGAAACTCAACATTCAAAAAATGAAGATCATGGCATCCGGCCCCATTACTTCATGGCAAACAAATGGAATGAAATCTATTCCATCTATTCCTCACGATGGAAACAGTGAGAGACTTTATTTCATTGGGCTCCAAAATCACTGCAGATGGTAACAGCAGTCATGAAATTAAAAGATGCTTTCTCCTTGGAAGAAAAGCTGTGACAAACCTGCTGCTGCTGCTGCTGCTGCTAAGTCACTTCAGTCGTGTCCAACTCTGTGCGACCCCAGAGATGGCAGCCCACCGGGGTCCCCCATCCCTGGGATTCTCCAGGCAAGAACACTGGAGTGGGTTGCCATTTCCTTCTCCAATGCATGAAAGTGAAAAGTGAAAGTGAAGTCACTCAGTCGTGTCCGACTCTTCGCGACCCCATGGACTGCAGCCTACCAGGCTCCTCTGTCCATAGGATTTTCCAGGCAAGAGTACTGGAGTGGAGTGCCATCACCTTCTCTGGTGACAAACCTAGACAGTGTATTAAAAAATAGAGACATTGCTCTGCTGACAAGGGTTTGTCAAAGCTATTGTTTTTCTAGTAGTCATGCATGGATGTGAGAGCTGAAGAACTGATGCTTTTGAACTGTGGTCTTGGAGAAGACTCTTGAGAGTCCCTTGGACTGCAAGGAGATCAAACCAGTCAATCCTAAAGGAAATCAGTTCTGAATATTCATTGGAAGGACAGATGCTGAAGGTCCAATACTTTGCCCACCTGATGTGAAGAGCTGACTCATTTGAAAAGACCCTGATGCTGGGAAAGATTGAAGGCATGAGGGAAAGGGATGACAGAGGATGAGATGGTTGGATGGCATCACCAACTCTATGGACATCCATTTGAGCAAACTCTGGGAATTGTTGGTGGACAGGGAAGCCTGGCATACTGCAGTCCATGGGGTCACAGAATCGGACACAACTGAGCAACTGAACTGAACTGAATACCTAATTTACAAAGGTTTGTCAAAATTGAAGATAAAATCTCACATGGCAAACTATGGTATGAAATAATATAGAAACTACCTTTAACATTTGTATTACTTTTGAGGATATCATGTGCCTTCCTAAGAAAAGGACTTTAACTGATTTATTTAACTCTGTATCTGAATGTAGCCTTTTAAGGGATTTGCAAGAATTTCCTTCACAACTGTGAGACTGAACTGCCACTTACTATAGCAGAATGAATGCTGCTGAACTCTACTCTGACTCTCAATTTTTGTGATCAATAAAAAGCAAAGATGGGAAGGGCCATAAAATCTGGTGTAAAGGCAATAATGCTTATTTGTAGTATCTTTTAACCATGATTGTTTGATATTATTTTGTGATAGACAAAAGAAATGCCATTGATATAAAATGCAGATGACTCTTTGAGTCAATAATGAATTTCTGGGTTCAAACTATTCAATAACAGGGAATTGATTTGAAACCAAGCAGCATTTTCGACTTATCTATTGTCTTCAGCTGTGCTGAGTTAATGAGGATTTGTAATTGCTTTGAATTTTAACTAATAGATCTTTTTCATTTGGAAGCTGATTTTATTTTAGTGTCATACTTTATGGTTTGCAAAATCACCTAACCATATAAAGGTTGACAGAATTGACCATTATCAAAGGCTTTGGAATACAAAAAACCATTTTAATAGGTAGAATGGTTTTCTCTTTCCAAGACTATCTATCTTGTGTTTAAATGTTTCTTAAGTTTAATTGTTAACTTCTATTTAAAACTGTAAAGTGGATATGAAAATAGCTTACAATAACTAAAAAGCATTATTCACATATTCTATTTATATTTTTCAGATTACATTTGTTTACCTAGAAAAAATAAAAAACCTGTGGCTAGCATTTTAAATCTTTATTTTATAAGCCACAGAAATTTTCTACACTAATCATATCAGAGTGTGAATGTTTAGTCTCCTTTTAAAAAAACTGGTTCAAAACATTTTTTCCAGGTGTTCTCTGAATTTCACTCACCAAGTGACGTGTGTTCCCACAGAATGATCTATTGTGTAAAAAAAAGAGGCACAAGAACACTCTCTAAAATGATTATTCTAAACTGTTAATTGGCTTGGTTTAGAACTGGCCAGTAGCATGGATCCAGTATTGCTGTATTCTCAGCTGCAAACAGATTAAGTTAGAAACACATATTTCTACAAAAAAGAAAATAGGTTGATTTGTCCACAGTTATCATTTACTTTTCTCCATGGGGGTCCTTAAGAAGCAAATGATATACAAACAGCTGCAAGATTATTGTTATGCTCTTGTTGCTATTTGGTGATTGCTATTTACATGTAAATTACTACTTGGAAAAGTACAGCTTTTCACCAGTAACTAGACAACAAAACATTTCTTACTAAGCTGTCCAAGATTGATTACTGAAGTATACTTCCTACAGTAATGATTCTTTAGAATATTTTTCACTTCCGTATTTTCTAAGAAAAGTAATTTTGGAATGAATAAAAGAACAACTTCACCCTGATTCCAAAGCAATGTCTATATAATAAACAATTTTAGAAGAATGTGTGAGAGAATACGTCAGAGTAAATTTCTTGCTGTGAAGACTGATTTTTCAGAAAAGAAAAGAAAACCATGAAGTTAAAGAAAATACTGAAAGATAAATAAGAATATATCAAAGTTAAAGTTGATTTATCTCCATATTTTTCTCTGGGTTGAGCTGGATGAATTTCCTCGACACCTTTAATGTGTTTATACCTAAAGATTGTCCTGAGAATAAACTGCCATGAATTAGACAAAAAACATTTTTAAAAGTTTTGCATGTTAGTGTGAATTAACACTTTGAAGCTTTGTTTAAAAATGAAAGTTATTTCATTGGAAGATATGAATATTGATATATTTACAACTGGAGCGTACTCTGTATACAGTTTTGTAAGTTTTTCACATAATATTATATTTACCGTTGGTCGTGCTCACAGTGCCAACTGTCTTGCTGTTCACACTGTTCGCACTGTTTGTTGAATCCAGGTAGGTAAGATGCGAGTGGGGAAGCTGGAGGAAAATGCAAGGAGCCGTAGGAACTGCAGACACGTTTATTCTCTCCTGGCTGGCATGGCAGCCATAACACAGCCTCTCTCCTTTCTGATGCAGCAGCCATAGCAGCAGCCACAAAAGAACCATAACATAACCATGACAGAGCCATAATATAGCCTTATATAACACAACCATGAGGCTGCTCCAGGGTAGCCCCAATGCCGCAGCAGCCAGGGCTTTCATGGTGAAGCGCATACAGGCGTACCGCGCACAGCAGCCTGTGACCCTCCGAGGACCTCATGACCCGCATGCACAGTGCTCTAAGTGATCTCAAATGTTACATAATTATTATTTACAAAACGTGGGGCAAGAGCAAGAGGCTGTGGGGTGAGAGAGCCTGACCACACCATCTTGGCTAATTTGCTCTTTCTCTACATATATTAAGGCTTATTTTTCATATTAATTTATATAACCATAGCAAATTGTTAATGACTATATCTCCTTTCATACCTGTACTGTTACTTATTTAACTAGTCCTTTCTTTTAAAATATACATTAATTTTCATTTTTCACTATTTAGGCCATTTTAAGGTGTAAATACATCAACATTCATATTTGCCTTACTTGTCCAGTTACTCTTTTAGAACTGGAACTTCTGCATTAAACAATATGAGGGTTTTTATATATATTGACAAGTTGCTCAATAGGGAAGTTGATCAAATTTATACCATCCTTATGAGTATAAGAGAGTATCAGTTCATCTGATTCCATTGAAACTGATCAAAGTGTCAACAGTCTACTTAAATAGTGACTATTTCTTCCTCAAACTACATGTTTTAGAAAATTTTAGGTCAACCCAAATGAGTTCAAGGCAGTTTAGTACAGTCAAGAAAAAGAGAGAGATGGAAGATTCCACAGAAAAAATCATCCATTTAATTCAGCAATCAGTCTGGCTTTTCAATACTAGAATATCTATCATTATAAACTGTAGATCTAGGGTAAGAGAAAATAAAAAATTATGAACATTCTAAATAATGTGAAAGCAAGGCTTATTCTCAAGTACATGTTATAGATATTGTAGACTTGGCTGATTTGTTATTTGTTTGGAAGTAGAGTGGTAGAGAAATAAAGTGCATTATTCAAAAATATAAACTTGATTTCAAGGTAATAATTTAAGGACCAAAATATTATATAAATAGCTTTCTAGGAGTATAGTCCTACATTTTTTAATTCTTACACTTACTTTTTTTTTTTTTTTTTTTTGCATTTTAACATTTCTGAAATGGGATATCTCCTTCTACCCATCCATCCCTCCATTCCCTATAAGAAAATGTATTTGCTTCAAACTGACTGTTATTGGTTCAATAACCTCCTTTCCCTACACACCCAGGCCCAGTGTTAGACAAAGAATGATTTAATAAGAAATATAGTCACAACATGGGGATGTTTCTGCTTTTTGCTTTATCTTCCCTTAACCCATTTGTCCACTTTCCTAGATCTGTGATGAAGGATTGTTGCATATTCACTGAGTGAATCTGATACTCCAAAGGGAGATACCTCACTGTGCAGTGTATACAATGTGGAATCCAAGGATTTTTATGTAGATACCAGCAATAGATACTTCTTAAAAAGTGCATATTTTTCTCACTTGGTCACTTTTTAAAGCTCATATGTTCTTATTTGTTATTCAACTTAATCCATAACCTGGAGAAGGAAATGGCAACCCACTCCAGTACTCTTGCCTGGAAAATTCCATGGACTGAGGAGCCTGATAGGCTACAGTCCATGGGGTCACAAAGAGTCGGACACGACTAAGCGACTTCACTTCACTTCACTTAATCCATAACCCAGTGAATGCACTCCAGAATAGCCAAGTTTTAGGTTCACTGTGGCCTACCTGTATAACTTTTATATGAGGACTAGTCTTTAATTTAGCTTCTAGCATAGTTAAAGACTAAAAGTAGAAACTCCAGTTCTTGCCCTGGGTTGTTTTTTCTTGAGAATGCATTCATCTCTATCTCATATTTTAGAAGTTTGACAGAACTAACTATCTGACTTTAAAGTTTGTGAAATAGTGAAGTAAATCAGTCCATCACAACTTCTACCCTTTAAATATGACATGTTTTTGCCACTAGGCTTTTCTGTTACTATTAGATGGAAATCAGTACTTTCTTTTACATCTATATATATATATTGAGCCTTAATATTTCTTGCAGAGAGATGAATCAAATTCATAAAAAATATATCTCAAACTCCTAGGTGAAATAAATATGAATATAGTGAATGGTCATGCTAATCAAAAACAGTGTGATGTAAAGCACTTTCCTGTCAAACACACTTTGATGCTATTTAAGTCATTAAAGTGCTAACAGTCCTTTATCATCATTGCTAATTTAAAAGTTCTTACCTAAATTTTTAATTTTACTATTAGTCAGCCAAATTCCTAAAACAAATGGAAATACTCTAATTTCCAGATTGTACTCTAATCAGGAATGGGTAATTGAAACAAATTATATGACTTGAGATGCTTTGAGGGACAGAAAAGATATAAGGCAGAGAAAGATGTACATCTGTAAGAGTATTACTGTTCAAAGTTAATACTGAATAATAGAAATGCAATTAAAAAGGTTCATTGGGTTGTAAACTGATTAGAAAAATGTCTCTACAGATAAAGAACAGACTTATGGACATGGGGGTAGGGGAGGAAGGAGAGGGTGGGATGTAAGGAGAGAATAACATGGAAACATAACCTAGTCAGCATATTAAAAAGCAGAGACATTACGTTGCCAATAAAGGTCCATCTAGTCAAGGCTATGGTTTTTCCAGTAGTCATGTGTAGCTGTGGGAGTTGGACTATAAAGAAAGCTGAGTGCCGAAGAATTGATGCTTTTGAACTGTGGTGTTGGAGAAGACTCTTCGGAGTCCCTTGGACTGCAAGGAGATCCAAGCAGTCCATCCTAGAAGAGATCAGTCCTGGGTGTTCATAGGAAGGACTGATGTTGAAGCTGAAACTCCAATACTTTGGCCACCCGATGTGAAGAGCTAACTCAATGGAAAAGACCCTGATGCTGGGAAAGATTGAGGGCAGGAGGAGAAGGGAACTACAGAGGATAAGATGGTTGGATGGCATCATGGACATGAAGGACATGAGTCTGAGTAAACTCTGGGAGTTGGTGATGGTCAGGGAAGTCTGGTGTGCTGCAGTCCATTAGGTCACAAAGAGTCGGACATGACTGAGCAATTGAACTGAACTAATATACATTACCATATGTAAAATAGATAGTCAATGGGAATTTGGTGAATGATTCTGGGAAATCAAAGCACAGCTCTGTAGCAACCTAGAGGGTGAGATGGGGAAGGAGGAGGGAGGTAGGTTCAAGAGGGAGAATAGATAGAAGGGGACATAGGCTGATTCACGTTGCTCTTTGGCAGAAACCAACACAATACTGTAAAGCAATTATCCTTCAATTAAAAATACATAAATTAAAAAAGAAAATTGTCTCTAAATAAAAGTGAGTTAATCAGTATTTATTAGCGCCCCTAGGGTAAAAGCAGTTTTTGAATTATTTGCTATGGTGCCATGGTGGTTGTTGTTCAGTTGCTCAGTCATGTCTGACTCTTTGTGACCCCATGGACTGCAGTACACCAGCCTTCCCTGTCCTTCACCGTCTCCCAGAACATGCTCAAACTCATTTCCACTAAGTCGGTGATGCCATCCGGCCATCTCATCCTCTGTCGTCCCCTTCTCCTCCTGCCCTCAATCTTTCCCAGCATCAAGGTACTCCAAAGTATTGGAGGTTCAGCTTCAGCATCAGTCCTTCCAATGAAGATTCAGGATTGATTTCCTTCAAGATTTTATGACAGAGGAAAAAAAAAAAAAAGTCTGGAGATTACTATGTTATTGCCAGCTTAATTTGAATTAGCAGGTAAGAGCTATTAATTCATAAGGGAGGATTTCCCTAGGACATATCAAAGTAGGCTTATAAACTGCTATGGTCTGAATATTTCTGCTCCCCACACCCAAATGTGTATGTTGCAAAGCAGATGTCCAAGATGATGTTATTAAGAGGTGGGGCCAATGGGAGGTGATTAGGTCATGAGGGCAAGGTCCTCCTGAATGGGATTAGTGCTGTTATAAAAGAGGCCTCAGAGAGCTCTTGAGCCCTCTTTATGTTATGTGAGGACATGGTGAGAATTCTGCAACCCAAGACCTTCACCTGGCCATGCTTGGCACCCTCATCTGGGACTTTCAACCTCCGAAACTGTGCAAAGTATATTTCTGTTGTTTATAATCCACCCAAGTGTTTTCTTGTAGCAGCCTAAAATGGACTGCTTTCAAAAAATCCATTGCCTTTTTTTTAAATAATAATAGCCAATATTTATTGAATGTTTATCATTCACTAGGTACTATGCTAAGTACTTCATGTGCAATATCTTATTTAATAAGGAAATTTCTGAGATCAGTGCTATTATTGTTCCCATACTGAAGACAGAAAAGCTGATGCTCAGAACTGTAAAATAGCTCAAGGTCACACATGAAGCAAGTGATAAAATAGGATTTCAGTAAAAATTTTCTTGAAAACTAGACATTAAAATGCTGGTAAATGTAGAACTAACGTCCCCTCTCCTGTCATATTCATATCTACATTTTTCTACAGATAAGAGCCATTTTAAGTAAACCAAATACAAGGACAAAGACTTGTAAATATGTGTCAAGAAAATTATTATAGACCCTGGCAGAGAACAGAAAAAGGGAAACAACATGAAATGAAAAGGTAAAAAAAGAAATAAGGATGTGAGGGAAGTGGGAGCCACTGAAAAAATCTTTAAAGAGGTATCTGACAAGAGTTGAGTCAGGCAGACTCTTGGACCCAAGCCCTGGGGGAATAACCAGCTACTGCTACTGCTAAGTCACTTCAGTCATGTCCGACTCTGTGTGATCCCATAGATAGCAGCCCACCAGGCTCCCCCGTCCCTGGGATTCTCCAGGCAAGAATACTGGAGTGGGTTTCCATTGCCTTCTCCAATGCATGAAAGTGAAAAGTGAAAGTGAATTCGCTCAGTCGTGTCCGACTATTAGTGACCCCATGGACTGCAGCCTACCAGGCTCCTCCACCCATGGGATTTTCCAGGCAAGAGTACTGGAGTGGGGTGCCATTGTGTTCTCTGGAATGCAGCAAAAGAACTTGTAATATTAATCATAGAGAAACTGTAATCTTCATTGTTCATCTTGAAAAAATAGTAATACATTTGAGAATGTAATTAAAACAGGGTGAGATCATGAAAGAAATCCATGACCACTAGAACCAGACTAGAGGTGTGCCAGGGTTAAGAAACAACGCTGTGTACTAGTAAGCTGTCACCCAAATACAGTGCATAACCCAAGGTTCTTCATGTGTTAATAAAATAACTCTTTAAACTTTAAACCAATGATTCTCAAACTTCAGTGTGCATAGGAATCACTTGGACAGCTTGTTCAAATACAGATTTCTGTGTCCCACTCTCAGGATTTCTGATTCTGTACGTCTCAGATGGGACCGAGGAACTTACATTTTTCACAGGTTCCTCAATGATTGTAAATGCTACTGTCCTGAGAAACCACTGAAGTGAATAGCTGATTAAATGTTGCTACTGCTGAGAATGGAAGATAAGACATGATAGAGGATATACAGTGAGCAAAGATGTGCCACCCTCCCCATTTATACAGACTTCCCTTCCAGATGTTAGAAGTGATAATAACAGTCCTTCCTTAAAAGCAGGCATAACTTCCTCCTTGACAATCCTCTGATTTTCATCATAGTTTGCCATGCTATTTGGCTTGGAAGATAAAGCTGCCCACACTAAATGAAGGGCTAGTCATATAATCGAATAGCCAGACAGATTTGTGTTAGTTGTGGCAGAAGTTTCACTGTCTGGAAGTTATTAAGGTCAAGATAAATAATCATTTTTCCAAAATGTATTAACCTGGAATTCTATGTAAGTCATGGAAGGAGAAAGCTACATGAATCTTAATGGTTCATAAATAGACTTTATTAAGGCAGAGTAATGGTCACTCTCAGATCTAGGCTCTCTTCTATTTTCTCTGCAAATCTCTATGCTGTTAATTATAATCTATGCATCAGTCACTCAAAATGGGTATCTCCAACCTAAATATCTGCTCTGAGTTCCAGACCCATATTTCCAGTTGCCTGTTTAGCATCTCTACTTGGTTGGCTGTCTCACTTGAACAAACCCAAACCTGAATTCAAAATCTCACTTCATTCCTTCACTGACTCTTCTTTCATTCTTGCTATATTCATAAACAAAAGCATAGTATTTTCATATACTTATATCAGAAACTTAGCAGTCAACCTTTAGTGGTACACCAGAAACTAACAACATCCTAAAGCAATTTTCATCCAAATAAAATAATACATTTAAAAAAAAAGTCAACCTTTATATTCTAGCCTTATTGGAAATAACGTTCCAATTTATTCTCCTTCTTATAGCCCTTTAATGACTGTGGAAAGTAGGAAAATGCTCCTTCCAAAGATAAACAGTCTCTAATCCCTCAAATCTGTGGGTATGCTACCTTATATAGCAAAGGGTTGCAAATGAGAATGGGATTATTAGTCAGTGCACTTTAGGGAAGATATTCTTGGATTATTTTGGCCATCTGTGCAGAGCTGACTCATCTATTAAAGATCCTGTTGCTGGGAAGATTGAAGGAAGGAGGAAAAGGGGACAATAGAGGACAAGATGGTTGGATGGCATCACTGACTCAATGGACATGAGTTTGAGCAAACTCCAGTAGATGGTGATGGACAGGGAAGCCTGGCATGCTGCAGTCCTTTGGGTTTCAAAGAGTCAGACAAAACAGTGACTGAACAACAACAGGCCTACACGTGACTCATTGGAAAAGACCCTGATGCTGGGAAAGATTGAAGGTAGGAGGAGAAGGGGATGACAGAGGACAAGATGGTTGAATGACATCACTGACTCAATGGACATGAGTTTGAGTAAACTCCAGGAGTTGGTGATGGACAGGGAAGCCAGGTGTGCTGCAGTCCATGGTTTCACAAAGAGTTGGACACGACTGAGCGACTGAATTGAACTGAGCTGAATTATCCATTGTATGCCTTGATACAATTTGAATTAATATTTATGTAACCATTTGTTGAAGACATATATTTTCCCAAGTAGACTATAAGCACTAGGAAATACGAGGCCAGAGAATATTTCTAACTTGTTTGTTATTGTATCTTAGAAACTTGCAGAGTACCTGGGATAGAGTAGCTTCTCAGAAAATATCTGTGAATGAGCAAAAACTAAATAAATACATGTATACAGGATACTTGGATGGATCGGTGGAATTCCAAAACATGTTGATAGGGAGTCATGCCTTTAAAATGTGACTGTGCCCCAGCTGGGTGTCCTCTTTTCTGTTCAAAGCTGAAAATTCGATAGAAATTTGCAAGATTTCTATTGAAATCTTGTTTTCAAAGTGTTTTCAATGTGGATTTGTCTTAATCCTGACCAATTGGACAGTAAGAGTCCTAGTTTATGAGAATCATTTGCCATTCTACCACCATTTTTCTATGATTCCATTTTTATATTTATGCACAGACACTCATCAGATCAAAATTCCTCTGAAGCTGAGAAAAGCTATTGCAATCACAAAGAAAACTGCAGTTGCCTAGAAGTGTTACTAAAACCCATCTTTTTCAGGCCTTCCAAAGAAAGACATAAATATATAATTCTCTGAACGTGAGTATTTTCTGAATTTCCTGGGAGCTACAGAAGTTCTTTTTGGCCCCTCCATAGGCATTTAAATTTACCAGTGGAAAAAACCGTCCCCTCCACCCCACTCCTCACCCCACACACATAAAAACAAATAGTTAAAGACTGTAAAGTTGCATATCACAGAAAGTGCGAATTGTTAGTACTCAGTCATTCCTACTCTTTGCAACCCCATGAACTGTAACCTGTCAGGCTCCTCTGTCCATGGAATTTTCCAGGCAAGAATACTGGAATGGGTTGCCTTTCCTTCTCTAGGGGATCTTCCTGAGAGGGATCAAATCTGAATCTCCTTCCATCACAGGCAGTCTTTACTGTCTGAGCCACCAGAGAAGCCCAAACCATAGAATATTATCATATTACTGAAAAAAATACCATACTTCAGATCCTCACACTATTCTCATAATCCCATATCACACCTATAGTGTGATATGCTACAGTCTATGGGGTCGCAAAAAGTCAGACACAACTGAACAACAGTGCTCAAGTATCAGGACCTCTTGGGGGTGATTAAGTCATGACACTGGAACCGTTATGAATGGGATCTGCACCCTTGTAAAAGGCTGGCTCAGCCCCTCTGCCATATGAGGATTCAAGATGTCAGCAGTCTGCAGTCCTCTGGAAGATGGCTCTCACTAGAGTCTGACCATGCTGGCATCCTGATTTTGGAATTCTAACCCTCAAAACTGTAAGCAATAAATCTCTGCTGTTTATAAGCCCCTCAGTCTATGGTATTTTATTATAGCAGCCCAAATGGACCAAGGCACCCGCTTAATAAAATTATTGTGAGGATTTAGTAAAAAGTGATAATGGAAAAAGCACATCTCTATGGAGCCTGCCTGGCACATATCAAAAGCACTTGTGACAGGCGCTGGTAGTGATAGGGGAGTTTTAATAGCGGGAATTGTACTACAAGTTGAAGAAATAGAATCAGCTGCTCTTGTCTTTTTAATGTTTTCTCTGAATTTTTAGTTTTTAAAATATATATTTTGACATTCGTAGTTTATTTTTACATAGAAATTTCATGATTGGCCCATTATGCATATGCTTAAAATAAACTTGGTAGTGAAGACATTCTAGCAATTTGCATGAATCATATATATCTTTTGAGAAACCATATAACATTATGCTTAAATTTGGCATAACTAAGCAATAAAATCCCCAAATGTTTCTATGCAGTTTTTACAACTGAAACCAAATGATGCACCGAAGATTCTGACACTGAAGAAAGAGAACCATTTTTGGCAAAGACAGTATTTTGCTTGAAATAGTCTACTTGCCTTAATAAACCTAATATTTATGAATAACTCAATTTTTACCTTAAATATGGAGCAAAACATGAATTTTGATTTATCCTTTTCAAATACAGAAGCAACTTATATATTCTTATTTTTAGAATTAATTCTCTATAGGCTATTATAGAATTTATGTACTATAAATTTTTAATCACCTTTATAAAATAATAGAAGTGTATTTTTATTCATTTTAATTATATTATAAAATCACAACATAAATGAAAGATATCTGGAGACTTCTCTAATTTTCTCAATAATGGTCACATAGATTAAAAGAAATTATACACACTGAGACATACTGGCAGTCATTAGAAATAAACGTAATGATTAATAGCAACTTACATATGAAGTTAATGGCCAGTTCAAGCCCTGTCATACCTCACACAGGCTGTCAGAATTCAGATATTTTCTGCATAAAACGTACTGTCACCAACAGATAGGAAAATAATTGCCAACATTAGAGAATTAACTGTTTCATTTAGGAGGTCCAGCTGGCTAATGGGATTCACTTTGGTTCGTTGTCAGATTCAGCCTACCATATTTAATTTTTCTTCCTTTGAAAATATTTGTTTTCATAGAGATTCTTTGCAGATAATGCCAATGAGAATGGTACAGTGAAAAGCTGAAAACTCTGCATTCCTTGTTTAACAACACAGCTACAAAGAAAATATCATCATACTTTTACATAGAGAATGTATTTATAAGGGCTTATTGGTCCCAGGATGGATAATTTGGCCATGATACAATTCACAAGACATGTTTAAAGTTGTAAATGTGGTCACAGCGCCTCACCTCCCTTTACTCCCTCAGTACATGTTTATTGAGCTCCTCTTTGTTCTCAGCAACAAGGAATGTGTTCCCTTTACCTTATAATCTGGGAGGAGAGAGACGATCTGGCCCTGGTAGTGAGGCAGTTCCATGGGGAGGGCGTGGAATCAGCTATTTGCTGGTAACTGGAGTTAAAAATTGAACACTGCAAGTTTGTATCTAGCTTCAAAGATGGTTCTCCCTCAAATTCAATTTATAATGTCATTTGATTTTGATTATTATTTAATGATACAAAGATAGATTCATAGATGAATACCACTAATGCAAAAGTTAATCCAGAGGGTGACATGTCAGAAAATAACAAAGGATTGCCAGGATAGAAATCAGAAAAGCTAAATAGAAATGCGAGATTAAAACTGCTGAAGATACAAATAACAGATATTTTTAAACTCCCCCCCAAAAAAGGATAAAGGAAATGTGCCTTTTCACAGTTGATAGGAAGAGCTCATAGCTGCTTCCAACAATTCAATTACATACAAATCTGAACTTATCAAGCATTACTTTTCCTTTTAAACTCAGCTTCTACCAAAATAAATGAAATATAAACTTGGAAGGTCAGGCTATCAACCCTCCATTATCTGTTTAGAGAATCTCTTTTTCCCTCTATACTCCCCTTAAAAGGTGGTATTCTCTCATATAATTCAGCCTCTGCATCTCATTGGCTATTTGTCCTTGAGCAAATTAACTTTTCCAAGCCTCAGTTTCACAAAATAGGAAGTGGGTGGTGGGGACTTGAATGAGGTAATGAATATAAAGTGCCTATGCCACTGCTTGGCATATGGCTAATGTCTAATAAGATATAAATTGTAGTTGTATGATTTTATTAAAGAATATCTGTTTATCAGTTGACTACACTGGAATAGAAATTCCTATAAGTCAAGGGCCATCTGTTATTCATCTTTGTAGCCTTAATATGTACTAATACTTTGAAGCTACTTATAAAATATTTGTGCAATAAAACTGTACATTCTGATTATCCATCAGCCTGAAATGTCCTTACCAATACCTGATGGTTTGCCTGAATTAATTTTCAAGATCCAGCTAAACGATTTTTCCCCAGAAAAGCTTTCCACGGCCTCTTGACACTTGCCCAATACAAGCAGTGAGTTGCCTCTCCCACAGTTATTTCAAAAGTATTTTATTTTCTACACTATTCCAAGTATGAGGATATTGCAATTATTTGTTTATGTTGCCCCTCCAACCTACTCTTCTCTTTATAGTTAGTACTTATATAGTATGTGACACAGAGAGAATTCTCAATATGCACTGGCTTATTTCTTCACTGATTTATTGTTAATGTTTATTGTAAAAATTAATTACTGTGTTTTTGTAGGGATACTAAAGCCATAAAGAAACAAAATAGTTCACGTTGTAATGACTAGTATTTATGTTCCCATGTTGAATATAAGTTCTCATGTTATGTTAGATAGAAGAGAGAATAAAGAATAATATTTAAATCTTCTGTATAAAACACATGGGCTTCTTACCAAAAAGTTGTGAGGACTAAGCTTGACCATCTTTCTAATTCTCCTCGATTGCTAATCTTTTCTATTTAACACACAGTGTATTTACTAAACTAGTAGCTGAGGTGGTAAGGAATCTGCCCACAATGCAGAAGATCTGGGTTTGAATCCTGGGTTGGGAAGATCCCCTGGAGAAGGAAATGACAACCCACTCCAGTATTCTTGCCTGGAGAATCCCATGGACAGAGGACCTGGTGGGCTACAGTCCATGGGGTTGCAGAGAGTCAGACACAACTGAGCGACTAAGCACAGTACCACACCATCCCTGCATGACAAGACAGATTCTTATTCACTGGACCACCAGAGAGGTCACACTACTGCTTTTTGACATTGTTAGTTTCACTGGACTCTTTTCTGATTAATAAATATGGCTATCATCACACTTGCACTTGCTAGTGTTATTTCATAATTTTTTAAGTTCATAAACTCAAATAATATCAGCAATCTCTTATTTCCATTTGGTTTTGATCATAACGTACAGGCTAGTTTTAAATAATGGTCGCTCAACTTCTTTGTTGGATATATCTCTGCTGTTTCCTGGGTAACATCTAGTCACCTGTCTGCTTGTAAATTATTGAATACCGGTATAAGACATTATTTGTCACCTTTATCTGGAATTTCAGTGTATATTCAGGTCTATAAAAATGATATTCTTCATCTATAGATCATTCGGTATTGTCTTAACTTTAGGATAATCTTTGGTTGAATTAGGAAAATAGATGTGTCAATAAAGATGAGATTAAAACCAAGATTGTCAAAGTAAAGGTACAGAAGAACAACCATTGTGATAATATTGGCCTTAGGAATTTGAGATACCTTGCCTTTGAATATGGTATTCAAGACCTGCCATTTCAATTCTTCTATTCAATATTAATGGAAATACATTTTTTTATATATTATTCCTTATGACAGTGATATTCCCTAACTTTTATAAAGATCACACATTCATCTGTATTTGCACTGAGAGCCTGACAGACATCTGGCTTATGCTGGTTCTTTTGCTTTTCTCTTCATTTACTTTGAAAAAGTAGAATGAACTTTGTTCTACTTCTATTGAGGTTTATATATTCAATTATGGAAAAAACTAATTTACAAGTGCAGTCTTCTTTTATTCTCTTATTTTTATTATTATTATTAGTCTATCTAATAATAAGTTATGTATCAGATCAGATCAGATCAGTCGCTCAGTCGTGTCCAACTCTTTGCGACCCCATGAATCGCAGCACGCCAGGCCTCCCTGTCCATCACCAACACCCGGAGTTCACTGAGACTCACGTCCATCGAGTCAGTGATGCCATACAGCCATCTCATCCTCTGTCGTCCCCTTCTCCTCTTGCCCCCAATCCCTCCCAGCATCAGAGTCTTTTCCAATGAGTCAACTCTTCACATGAGCTGGCCAAAGTACTGGAGTTTCAGCTTTAGCATCATTCCTTCCAAAGAAATCACAGAGCTGATCTCCTTCAGAATGGACTGATTGGATCTCCTTGCAGTCCAAGGGACTCTCAAGAGTCTTCTCCAACACCACAGCTCAAAATCATCGAGTCTTCAGCGCTCAGCCTTCTTCACAGTCCAACTCTCACATCCATACATGACCACAGGAAAAACCATAGCCTTGACTAGACGAACCTTTGTTGGCAAAGTAATGTCTCTGCTTTTGAATATGCTATCTAGGTTGGTCATAACTTTCCTTCCAAGGAGTAAGCGTCTTTTAATTTCATGGCTGCAGTCACCATCTGCAGTGATTTTGGAGCCCAGAAAAATTAAGTCTGACACTGTTTCCACTGTTTCCCCATCTATTTCCCATGAAGTGATGGGACCAGAGGCCATGATCTTCATTTTCTGAATGTTGAGCTTTAAGCCAATTTTTTCACTCTCCACTTTCACTTTCATCAAGAGGCTTTTGAGTTCCTCTTCACTTTCTGCCATAAGGGTGGTGTCATCTCTATATCTGAGGTTATTGATATTTCTCCCAGCAATCTTGATTCCAGCTTGTGTTTCTTCCAGTCCAGCGTTTCTCATGATGTACTCTGCACGTAAGTTAAATAAACAGGGTGACAATACTGACGTACTTGATGTACTCCTTTTCCTATTTGGAACCAGTCTGTTGTTCCATGTCCAGTTCTAACTGTTGCTTCCTGACCTGCATACAAATTTCTCAAGAGGCAGATCAGGTGGTCTGGTATTCACATCTCTTTCAGAATTTTCCACAGTTTCTTGTGATCCACACAGTCAAAGGCTTTGGCATAGTCAATAAAGCAGAAATAGATGTTTTTCTGGAACTCTCTTGCTTTTTCCATGATCCAGCGGATGTTGGCAATTTGATCTCTGGTTCCTCTGCCTTTTCTAAAACCAACTTATGTATAATATAATATAATATATATTAAGTTATGTATAATAATAACAAATTACTGCTTTTTACTGCCTGGACAGCTGCAGATATGTTTTCATCTCTTTTAAAACTTCTTCTAAACAAAGATAAGAGGATGATCACTTTTTCAAACAAACAAAATGTATCTCTTTTAAACCAGGAAGTATTTATGTTGACTGACACCTTTCAGTTATAAAGGGTATGTGTTTGGTTTGCTAAACCTGAAAAAAAAAAAAGAGCAATACACAAGATACCAAACAACTGGGAAAAGAAAATTTTTTTCATCTTTCCATTCTTATTCAGGTTTTATATCAAGAAGGGTCATTAGTGATATGATTCCATGTCTATACCTGCCAGAAAAAGTGAGGAAATTAAAAATGAATATATATATATGTAATATATATGTGCATGTGTGTTTATGCTCAGTCATGTCTAACTGTGACTTCATGAACTGTAGCCCACCAACTCCTCTGTCCTGGGTTGCCATTTCCTAATCCAGGGAAGCATCCTGAACCAGGGATGTGTTTGAACACACATCTCTTAAACCTTATGCACTGACAGGTGGATTTTTTTTACCACTGTGCCATCTGGGAAGCCCATATAATATATATACACATATATAATATAATTAAAATGTATATCCCAGGAAAAATGGCATAAAAATATATGCCACATGAAAGATTTTGAGTGCAGAAGCTTCATATTTTACTAAAGATTTTTCCCTATTGTTCATTTTGCTTTTATATACAGGCACACCTTGTTTTATTTTTCTTTAACTTAGTTATGCTTTACAGAGATTGTACTTTTTACAAATTGAAGTGTGGTGGCAACCTTGCATTGAATAAATCTGTGAGCGTCATTTTTTCCAATAGCACTTGCTCACTTCATGTCTCTGAGTTACGTTATAGGTATTCTCTTAGTATATCAAATATCTTCACTATCAGCATATTTGTTATAGTACTCTTAAGTCACTGATCTTTGCTCTTACTATTGTAATTGTTTTAGGGCACCACTTTACCCAAATAAGATGGCAAACTTCAGAGATAAATGTTATGTATGTTCTGACTGTACCGCTGACCGCTGACATTTTGTCCCCTGTCTGTTTCTCTTTCCTTGAACTTCTCTACGCCCTGAGACACAATGATAACGAAATGGCTTCTGAGTGTTCACGTAAAAGGAAGAATTGCAGGTTTCTCACTTTAAATCAAAAACTAGACATGATTAAGCTTAGTGAGGAAGGCACATCAAAAGCCAAGACAGGCTGAAACTTGGCATATTGTGCCAAACAGTGAAGTTGTAAATGCAGAAGGGAAGTTCTTCAAGGAAAGTGAACACGTGAATAATAAGAAAACGGGACAGCCTTATTGCTGATACGGAGACTAGATGATCAAATCAACCACAATATTCGCTGAAGTAAAAATCTAATCCAGAGCATGACCCTAAGTGTCTTTCATTCTATGAAGACAGAGCAGTAAGGATGCTACAGAAAAAAATATTTGAAGTGTTTTGTTTGTTTGTTTGTCTTTTTATGAGGTTTGGGCAAGGAACTTATTTCCGTAACGTAAATGTGCAAGGGGAAGTAGAAAATGGTGATATGGAAGCTGCAATAAGATTTCTGGGAGATCTAGCTAAGATAAATAATAAAAATAGCTCAGACAACTGTGTAGATTGTCTACACTGTGTAGATTTCAGTGTAGGATGAAACAGCTTTCAACTGGAAGAAGTTGCTGTCTAGGACCTTCATAACTAGAGAAAGTTCAATGCCTGGTTTCTAAGCTTCAAAGGACAGGCTGACTCCCTTGTTAGGGGCTAATGAAACTAGTGACTTGGTTGAAGCCAATGTTCATTTACAATTCTGAAAATCTTGGGCTAAAGAATTAGGCTAAATCTATCCTTCCTACACTCTATAAATGGAACAACAAAGCCTGGATGACAGCACACATGTTTACAGCATATTTAACTGAAAAGTGTAAGCCAATTCTTGAAATCTCCTACTCAGAAAAATGATTCCTTTCATATTAATAATATGACTGTGCATTGACAATGCACTTGATCACCCAAAAGCTCCAATGGAGATGTACAATGAGATTTCTGTTATCTTCCTGCCTCCTAGCACAAAATCCACTCTGCAGCCCATGGATCACGGGGAAATGTTAGCTTTCAACTCTTTAAAAAATACACTTCATAAAGCTGTAACTAGCATAGATGGATCTGAGCAAGTAATGAAAATTGAAAACCTTCTGAAAAGATTTGCCATTCTAGATTCCATTAAGAGCATTTGTGATTTGTGTGATGAGGTCAAAATGTCAGCAGTAACAGGAATTTGAAAGCAGTGGATTTCAACTCTCATGGATAACTTTAAGGAGTTTAAGACTTCAGTGGAGGAAGTAACTACAGGTGTTGAAATAGCAAGATAGTTAGTTTAGATCTCCCTCCTCCAGGAGATCTTCTTCATCCAGGGATCGAACCTGTGTCTCCTGTGGTTCCTGCATTGTAGATGGATTCTTTACTGCTGAGCTACTGGGGAAGCCCTAACATTTTTTTTGCAACAAAGTATTGTTAAATTAAAACAAGTACTGGCAAAACCAATACAATATTGTAAAGTTAAAAAAGAAAAGAAAAAAAAAGAAAAAATATTGGAGAAAAAAAAACAATTACATTGCTTTATTAGACATAATGTTGCAAACTTAATAGACTACAGTATAGTGTAAACATGACTTTTATATGCAATGGAAAATTTAAAAAAATTCATGCAAGTCACATTATTGAACTATTCTCCTTGTGGTAGTCTGTAATATCTTCCAGGTTTGCTGGTATAAACACTGTGTAAAAACATATGAATAACAGGGAAGTTATATAAAATAAAATTAAATTTCCATTTAAATATTCAGGCTGCTATACCTGTATGGGAAACCTATATTGTGAAATTCCTAGTGTTAGCTAGTAAATTCACATATCTCAAGTGTAAGTTTTGTTTCAAATCAGAAACATTATAAATTATTAATAACTTATTGATTCATTTAAAAAGTTTTTTTTGAACATCAGCTGTGTTTTCAGGTGCTATTCTAAATACTGGTACTCTCCTGGGGAAGAAAGCAAAAAATTATATAATAAACACAGTGTCATCAGAAATATCCAGATGATTAAACTAAAAGAGATTTTTTTTTCTGGTTCAGAAACTATCTCAATAAATCTATATAATATTTCTTAAATAAGATCTTTCTGATTGCAAAAGTATATTTATATAAATGAAGTGTCCTGGAGTAGAAATCACAAAACAGAAATCTAGTCACTTAGATCTTGGTCAAATCAGTTTATCTCTATGAGCTTCAGTTCCACTGCTAATTTACAATATATTGTCAAGTTTATGGGAAAATACAATGAGGAAACAATTAATTGACATACACTGTAAAAAGTATTTTTTTTATAAAATACTTTTTGCAAAAGTATACAAGGGATGATATAAATGTAAAGAGAACAAAGCAGTGTCTGTATTTATAGTAACTCTGCCAATAGTACGAAGGATGGATTTGAGAGTGTTGAAAAGAGAGTCAAATATTAGTTAAAAGGATATTATAAATATCTAGATGAGAATAATGTGTCTCTAAACATTGACACTAGCAGTGAACTTAAAGAATAAAAAACAAACGAGGAATGTTGAAGAGGTAGAATTAACATAATTTGGTTGATAAACTGGATAATGGAACATACAAGTGAGAAAGAGATAGTTATACAGGTTCAGATTGGATTGAGGTGCCATTACCTAAGATAGGAAAATAAATATAATATAAGAGATAAGAAAAAGAGCAGGCTAGGAAGGGATTTGATTTGTGGGTGACTTTGGAATATCCATCTGTAAAAATCCTGTAGGCAATTGGTTATACATAGATCTGGCACTAAGGAAAACGAATGATGCTCATGATAAACATTTCTGAGTTGTTATTCATTCATTCAATAAATATTTATGGAATGCTCACTATCAGACAGGTATTTTTCTTGGTGCTGGAAACTCAGCAGGGAACAAAGAAAAGTTTGTATCAAATAACTTATATTTTACTGGATGAATCCATACATTTTTAAAAGTGTGAAATTGATCAGATTGTGTTAAACATAATGAGGAGAAAATAAATTAGGGTAAATGAAATAAAGAGTGCCAGAAAGTAGGGATAAATATTTCTAATTCATATAGCATGATCAAAAAATTCCTGCTCATTTGATAAACAGCAAAGAAATTAGTGTGACTGGTGTTCAGTGAGTGAAGAGAAGTGTGATGGAAGATGTGGTAACACGATAGTAAGGGGCCAAATACTTACTGATCATTAAAGTACTTTGTTTATCTCTCTTAGTGAGACTAAGAAGCCTTTGGAGAGGTTTAAGAGAGAAACATGTTCTGGTTTATTTTCTAAATGATTGTTATGACTGTGTAAAGAATGAGCAGCTGTAGTGTGTAATGGTAGAAGCAAGGAGACAGATTAGGATGCTACTGTTTACATTCAAGCAAGCAAAAGTCTGTCTTGGACCAGAGTGTCTGGTAGTCAGAGTAGTGAGAAGTGGTATGACTCTCAAATGTTATGAAGATAGAAAAGATGGGATTTTCTAACTGATTGAACTTGTAGAATGAGAAAATAAAAGTAGTTCCAGGATGCTAACCTGAACAGCTGGGAGAACTAGGAGAATGGAATTTGTCCTTACTGAACGGGAAACATTGCAAGAAATCTAAGTTTGGGAGCCCAGTGAATTTAAATAAGAACACTATACAAATAATATCTAAATGCAAAAAATATATATCTAAATGCAGTTGGATATGAGATGGTAATAGAGAAGAACTAGGGCTAGATATTTGGAGTCTCCAACATATAAAGTGTAGTTAAAACCATGAGACTGGATTAGCTCATTATGGAGTAAGTATTGGTGGCACAGAGTTTTTAGAAGTAGAGCACTTCAAAATTCAAAGGTCTTCAAAGATCCATGAAGGGGAAACCAAAATCCCACACGCCTCCTGCCCAAAACACCAAACATAAAACAGAAACAATATTTTAACAAATTCAATAAGGACATCAAAAAAAAAAAATATTACAAAAAAAAAGAAAGAAAGGAAAGAGACACATTGTGTCAATGATTCTGGTAGGTAAAGTAAAATGAGGATAGATATTTGACTATAAACTTTTAATAAGGTGTAATTCAGTTGGCAGGAGAAGTCACAGTGTCAGAGACAAAAGTGTGATTGGAGCAGTTGCAAGAAAAAATGGGAGGAGGATTGTTAGGGGAGGCAAGTACAGATCTTTAATTTACAGTGGAGTTATATCCTGATAATCCCATGGTAAGCTGAAAATATCCTAAGTGAAAAAAATGCATGTAATACATGTGATTCTTAACCTACTGAACTTTTTAGCTTAGCCTGGCCTGGCTTAAATGTGCTCAGAACACTTCCATTTACCTACATCTGTTTGAAATCAACCAACATGAATCCTATTTTATACTAAAGTGTAGGAAATCTCATGTGATTTATTGTATACTGTACTGAAAGTGAAAAGCAGAATGATCATATGAGTATAGAATGCTTCTAAGTATAAGGTGGTTTACCCTTGGAATCATATGGTTCAGTAGGAGCTGCCACTGCCTACCATCAGAGAGTATTGTACTGTATATCACTAGTCCAGAAAAGAGAGCAAAATTCAAAATCTGATTTTTTTCATACTTTGAAATTTTGGAGTTTTGAAATCAAATTCAAAATTTGATTAAAACCTACTGAAGGCATATCACTTTTGCACCATTGTAAAGCTGAAAAATTTCAAGTTGAAAAATCATGGAAACAATAGCCAGTATTTTATAATAACCTATAAGGAAAAAGAATCTTAAAAAATGCATATGTATAACTGAATCCTTCTGTTGTACTCCTAAAACTAACATAACATTGTAAATAAGCTATATTTCATTAAAGTAATAGTAATAGCAAAACCAAAAATCATTAAGTTGAAGCATCATAAGTTGAGGACCATCATTAACAGAGATTTTTGGAGTTTGGAACAGAAAGAGGGGGAAGAAACTGATGGTTACACAGAATAAAGAGAGAATTACTGAAGCAGTGCTCTTGGGAATGGATGATCCCACTAATCTATCATGTTGGCATATGTGAAATGGGGGTAAAAGTGCCTACTTCATACAGTTCTTGTGAAAATTAAATATGATTCTGTGTGAAAGCACTTAGCAATGAAACTGGCACTCAGTGCCAAATAAATATTAGCTCTTGTCATTGTTACCATTGAGAAAAATAAGGCTATCTGTGTCCCAATAACCGAACAGAGGCATGTTCTGGCATGCACTGGGATGGCATTTTTCGACCTCTGGCCCATTTGCTGATGGGTTTAAGCTTCTGAAGAGTAACCCTTGTCCTGGGAGTTGTTTGTCTGACACATGGGCAGCATGTGTTTTATTTAGATAAGAACTGTGACTTGACAGGAGCCTTCTGGGAGTCATCATTGCCTAACAGGTTTCCTTAATGACCAGTCAATTAAGAACTTGTATTCGCAAAGTGCCTTGCGATTACTGTTTATCTTTCAATTCTCTCAGCCGTTGCTATCATCTTACTGATGAAAGAGACATTACAGGAAGGCTTATTGATGCACTTTAGCCTACATGGTCTGTAATATCAGGCACCCTTGGGATTTGGGTCCAAGAATCCTGCCATTCTGAGCAGACAGGGTTAGGCTCTCTCAATAAACATGCTCAAGCGACAGGGATGGAAGATAGCATGATCACAAACCACAAGAGCCCCTAAGAGCTTTTGGTCTGTGAAACAGTTCTGTGATTGTCACCTGACCACTCTATTCATAGCTTTTCTCTAATAATGATGATTTGCTCATTAAATTATTGGCCAATATCAGACATCGTGGAGTAAAAGAGTTTAATAGAGTTCAGCACAAGTATGATGAGATTTAATCTTTAAGTAAAGAGGAAGAAATGTTTTTTACCTTCTCTATAAACATAGTAAATACAGTGGTACAGATAGAAACATACACATTTTCAAGCCCATAAAAGAAACTTTTGGTTCCTTATAAGAGAAATAATGAATAATAATATTGAAAGATTTAGAATTTGGAACTTGGTTAGGAGAGATTCTATTACAATTTTTTCTCATATAAATAACTTTCATTACATACTGGAAGAAAATAGATCAAAATGTAGACAGTGATTATATCTGCATGGGGAATTATATAAGATCTTTATTTTCTTCTATGTATGTTTAATTTCCATATATACTATACTGAATATACATCACTGCTAAATTTTCTAAGAAGTAATACACACAACCTTTAAATATGATTCATATTTTATCTATTATTTTTATTATAAGGAGGGAAGAAACTATCATTATGGAAATACTGCTTCTCTTGGGAAACATCCCCTCATTGTTTGAAGTTTTGATCTCTGCTGTTGTATCTTAGCTTTGTAATGACAAAATAAGGTTTATGTCACTCTATTACATAAATAGGGCTCAGTGGTAAAGAATCTGCCTTCAATGCAGGAGATGCAGGAGACATGGGTTTGATCCCTGGGTCGGGAAGATCCCCCGGAGGAGGGCATGGCAACCCACTCCTGTATTCTTGCCTGGAGAATCCCATGGACAAAGGAGCCTGGTGGGCTACAGTCCTTGGGTCACAAAGAGTTGGACAGGACTGAAGCAGTTGAGCAACAGCTGTGTTACATAAATAAATGTGTCACAGAATATGGAATTACTACATCAGTAGATCATATTCAATGTTGAAAATATCATGATATACTTAGAAAGACTCTCTGGCCATTTTATGTACAAGATAAATTCATTTTTCCATAATATATTTTAAAATTAAGGCTAATATGAAGGTATATAAATGATTAGGCAATTTGATTTTTAAATGTTATAAGCAGTATATGAAAATACATTAATAGAAATTTATTAAATGTTAGCACTATACAACATTCTGTACTATACAATGTGAAAAATAAAATATAAGCTACAGCCTCCATCCTCACCATTTCCTATAACTTAGATCGTCCTCAACTTTTCCTGGGCTATTTCAATGAAATGATCACCCTAATAGAACATTACTGTATTTGAAATGTAAACATCATCATATCTTTAAAAATCTCCTCAACTCTCCCTCTCTACAGAATAAAGTCCAAACTCTTTAGCATGAAAAACAACAGCCTCTCTTTTCATCTGCCTCTTTTGCCAGCCCCTCTCAAAATTAGTTCTGGAGTAAGGCAGGGCTGCTGAAGATCCTAGTGCATATTTCTTAATTGTCGAAAACCTGAAGGGAAGAAGGTATGTACTCAGATCAGATCAGATCAGTGGCTCAGTCGTGTCCAACTCTTTGCAACCCCATGAATCACAGCACGCCAGGCCTCCCTGTCCATCACCAACTTCCGGAGTTCACTCAGACTCATGTCCATCGAGTCAGTGATGCCATACAGCCATCTCATCCTCTGTCTTCCCCTTCTCCTCTTGCCCCCAATCCCTCCCAGCATCAGAGTCTTTTCCAATGAGTTAACTCTTCGCATGAGGTGCCAAAGTACTGGAGTTTCAGCTTTAGCATCATACCTTCCAAAGAACACCCAGGACTGATCTCCTTTAGAATGGACTGGTTGGATCTCCTTGCAGTCCAAGGGACTCTCAAAAGTCTTCTCCAACACCACAGTTCAAAAGCATCAATTCTTCAGCACTCAGCCTTCTTCACAGTCCAACTCTCACATCCATACATGACCACAGGAAAAACCATAGTCTTGACTAGACGAACTTTTGTTGGCAAAGTAATGTCTCTGCTTTTGAATGTGCTATCTAGGTTGATCATAACTTTCCTTCCAAGGAGTAAGCGTCTTTTAATTTCAAGGCTGCAGTCACCATCTGCAGTGATTTTGGAGCCCAGAAAAATAAAGTCTGACAGTTTCCACTGTTTCCCCATCTATTTCCCATGAAGTGATGGGACCGGATGCCATGATCTTCGTTTTCTGAATGCTGAGTTTTAAGCCAACATTTTCACTCTCCACTTTCACTTTCATCAAGAGGCTTCTTAGTTCCTCTTCACTTTCTGCCATAAGGGTGGTGTCATCTGCATATCTGAGGTTATTGATATTTCTCCCAGCAATCTTGATTCCAGCTTGTGTTTCTTCCAGTCCAGCATTTCTCATGCTGTACTCTGCATATAAGTTAAATAAACAGGGCGACAATATACAGCCTTGACGTACTCCTTTTCCTATTTGGAACCAGTCTGTTGTTCTATGTCCAGTTCTAACTGTTGCTTCCTAACCTGCATACAAATTTCTCAAGAGGCAGATCAGGTGGTCCGGAATTCCCATCTTTTTCAGAATTTTCCAATTTCTTGTGATCCACACAGTCAAAGGCTTTGGCATAGTCAATAAAGCAGAAATAGATGTTTTTCTGGAACTCTCTTGCTTTTTCCATGATCCAGCGGATGTTGGCAATTTGATCTCTGGGTCCTCTGCCTTTTCTAAAACCAGCATGAACATCAGGAAGTTCACGGTTCACGTATTGCTGAAGCCTGGCTTGGAGAATTTTAAGCATTACCTTACTAGCGTGTGAGATGAGTGCAATTGTGTGGTAGTTTGAGCATTCTTTGGCATTTCCTTTCTTTGGGATTGGAATGAAAACTGACCTTTTCCAGTCCTGTGGCCATTGCTGAGTTTTCCAAATTTGCTGGCATATTGAGTGCAGCACTTTCACAACGTCATCTTTCAGCACCTGAAACAGCTCCACTGGAATTCCATCACCTCCACTAGCTTTGTTTATAGTGATGCTTTCTAAGGCCCACTTGACTTCACCTTCCAGGATGTCTGGCTCTAGGTCAGTGATCACACCTTCGTGATTATCTGGGTCATGAAGATCTTTTTTGTACAGTTCTTCTGTGTATTCTTGCCATCTCTCCTTAATATCTTCTGCTTCTGTTAGGTCCATACAATTTCTGTCCTTTATCGAGCCCATCTTTGCATGAAATGTTCCTTTGGTATCTCTGATTTTCTTGAAGAGATCCCTAGTCTTTCCCATTCTGTTGTTTTCCTCTATTTCTTTGCATTGATCGCTGAAGAAGGCTTTCTTATCTCTTCTTGCTACTCTTTGGAACTCTGCATTCAGATGTTTGTATCTTTCCTTTTCTCCTTTGCTTTTCCCTTGTCTTCTTTTCACAGCTATTTGTAAGGTCTCCCCAGACATTTTGCTTTTTTGCATTTCTTTTCCATGGGGATGGTCTTGATCCCTGTCTCCTGTACAATGTCATGAACCTCATTCCATAGCTCATCAGACACTCTATCTATCAGATCTAGGCCCTTAAATCTATTTCTCACTTCCACTGTATAATCATAAGGATTTGATTTAGGTCATACCTGAATGGTCTAGTGGTTTTCCCTACTTTCTTCAATTTAAGTCTGAATTTGGCAATAAGGAGTTCGTGGTCTGAGCCACAGTCAGCTCCTGGTCTTGTTTTTGTTGACTGTATAGAGCTTCTCCATCTTTGACCACAAAAATTATAATCAATCTGATTTCAGTGTTGACCATCTGGTGATATCCATGTATATATAGAGTCTTCTCTTGTGTTGTTGGAAGAGGGTATTTGTTATGACCAGTGCATTTTCTTGGCAAAACTCTATTAGTCTTTGCCCTGCTTCATTCCATATTCCAAGGCCAAATTTGCCTGTTACTCCAGGTGTTTCTTGACTTCCTACTTTTGCATTCCAGTCCCCTATAATGAAAAGGACATTTTTTTGGGGTGTTAGTTCTAAAAGGTCTTGTAGGTCTTCATAGAACTGTTCAACTTAATCTTCTTCAGCGTTACTGGTTGGGGCATAGACTTGGATTACTGTGATATTGAATGGTTTGCCTTGGAAAGGAACAGAGATCATTCTGTTGTTTTTGAGATTGCATCCAAGTACTGCATTTTGGACTCTTTTGTTGACCATGATGCCTACTCCATTTCTTCTGAGGGATTCCTGTCCACAGTAGTAGATATAATGGTCATCTGAGTTAAATTCACCCATTCCAGTCCATTTCAGTTCGCTGATTCCTAGAATGTCTACATTCACTCTTGCCGTCTCTTGTTTGACCACTTCCAATTTGCCTTGATTCATGTACCTGACATTCCAGGTTCCTATGCAATATTGCTCTTTACAGCATCGGACCTTGCTTCTATATCCAAAACATCCCATGGCATTTTAAAATCAATTTCTTATAAATAAGGCCTTTTCAAATTATAGTTTTTCTTTTTTTAAAGATTCATCTTTTTTTCTCTGCCTCTCTTTTGTGGAAAGAGCCAACTCTCATAGCTTTTTAACTCATTCATAGGCTCTGGCATTTCTGTTTTAAATAATATCTTATCCATATACTTGTGCTTCCTAGGTGGCTCAATGGTAAAAAAATCTGCCTGCAATGAAGGAAATGCAGGTTCGATCCCTGGGTCAGAAAGATCCCCTGAAGAAGGTAACAGCAAGAACAGTCCAGTATTCTTGACTGGAAAACCCCATGGACAAAGGAGACCGACAGGCTACAGTCCATAGGGTCACAAAAGAGTCAGACCTGACTTGGCAACTAAACAGCAACAACAATCTATATACTGATGATTTTTAAAAATTTTAACTCTTGTCCCTTTGTTTCTAATAAAACACTGCATGCTGAACCACTGCAGCTTTCAGAGACCTGACTAAGTTCTCATACAAATTCTGTCAGTGAGTTGTTTGGTCTTAAGGCTCCAAATCACCTTTGATAAATGGGGAAGGTAATACAACTTTAAGAGATGCTGTAATGGCTACATGCCTTGGAGACCTAGCTGGACGCACATACCATAAACAGTTTGTACTTTAACTCATGCTTAAATCCATGACAAATACTAATCACCTCTTTCTCTTTTTCCTGCCTTTGCAGACTTTAACTAGTATAACCCTTTCAAAGACAGTAAGCAGGGTATTCACTGAAAAGTAGCAAAGTTTACAACTGCCAGATAGGAGTGACGGATCAGCTAACTCCCTTTGCTCGTGTGTGTGTTATTTTCTGACCCTGCTGCCCTTGCCCGCCTCTTGGTGGACTGACCTGACCTTAAACTGAAGTTTTTCTGTAGACTGTTATATATTCAATTTAGAACATACACTCTCTGTGGGTGCTCAGTTACCTGATAAGCTCAAAGTACACTCTGCTAAATGGGAGAGGCCAGTACACCAACCGGCAAAAGCAAGGATTGATGGCTGATTGAATTCAGCCCCTAATGGTATTTGTGTATGGGTTGTAATAAAATGAGAGGCAGACAAGGATATGCTTACAGAAAAGTGATTTCAATGAGTGACCATAAACTCAAAGCTGAGATAAGACAATGTGAGGAAATCAGGCTGGGAGGGACTGTGAGAAGGTGGTGAGATCAGGGTATCACATTAATAGATATCTGCACATTTCAAAACAGTGTAGGAATTTTAGTGAGACTGAGCATGAAGTTTAAGAAATGATGTGCAGAGAGTGGTTTGTTTGAAATTGGAATTATGGGGATCAACAGCACCTAGAGGAATATGGAAATGAAGATTTTTGAGCCCACAGGGCAAGCCACCTAATGGGCACCCGTTTTAAGAACTCTGCTTGAACTGGATTTATTTCTCACTGGGCAAGTTACCTGGTACAAATAATTGCACAATTCTAAATGAGTTCCCTACTTTAATTTAAGCAAATGTTACCAACTTAGTTACTTCACTTTTATTCTCACACCAGGTCCTTAAATCTGTTTCAGCTATGCCTGTTTTCTAGCTTTTACTAAATAGTCTTAGCCAATTTAAATAGAAATATTTTCCCTCAACTCAAAGCAAATGAGTATACATTTCCAGAAGAGATTGACTGCTACTTATTTTTTTATGCCTAAAGTATTTTGAAATATCTCATTCTAATAGGTTTGGGAATCTCTTATCTTCCTGGATATAATATGACTTTATTCCTATATGGAAAGTGCTTGGCAGGTGGTTAAAGCCAGTGATAAAAACAAAATTAAAAAAAAAAAACTAAAGCCAGTGCTCTGGCCTGCCTCTGTTTAATACTATCTTTCAGTCAGAATTCTCTCCTGAGCTTGTCTGCTAGTTTTTCTGAAATCCTTAACCCTTCAAAATATGACTAACTGTATACCCTTTAGCTACAATTTTATTCCTGGAGGAAATGAGTGATATTTAGCCTTGACCCTCTAAGTGGAATCACCACTCGAGCTTCTTCCCCCCTCGCCCTGGCTGTGATGGGGCCACCAGCCTGAATGGCTCTGACTTCCATAGGCATTCATTTGTCTTCTTCTCCTCCTTAACCTCAAAGGTTTCTTTTCACTAGGTGCTGATTTTTTAGGTGTTTTTAGGTGAAGATAATGCAATAAGTTTCGGTGCATTTTGTAAAGTTCCAAGACAGCATTGTTAGAAACAGACTCAGATGTTTTAAAGTGAACTACTTAAAGCCTGATTAGTTAGTGGCAGAGCCTGGAATTTGGGTCTCCCACTCCCTGTTCTAAGCAGTTTTGAATGTATTTACTGCCAGAAAAACAAACAGCAAATAATATCTCACTACACACACACACACACACACACACTAAATAAAAAGCACGCATCCATGGGCACAGAGAAGTAACCTTAATGTCAGTGTGCTCCTGAAGAAGGCCGGATGGAGCTATAATGAAAGTGCCCCGTGTATGATCAATAAGTATCTATAGATTGAAGAGAATTGATTTATCACTCCCTATGATATTCCACAATGAAAACTGCAGTTTTAGTCCCTTCTCCTAAAGGCATCTGAATATCTTCAATACTTATAAATACCTGTCAGAAGTTTTACACTACTTTTAATCAATGTTCACCCATTAATATTATTATTATTGTTATTTTTTATTAATGACTGGTTTTAAATGACTACTCTGTGTGCATGTCATCTATAATACAAACCCACCAAAGTAGAGTACAATAATCCTGTTTTACTGATGAGGAAACTGAGGTTCAGAAATTTAAGTAATCTGCCAAAGATCAGACAGAAACTATGGATTAATTGCATCCTCCTGCATGTGTATGCTCTTCCCAAAGGAGGAGACAGCTATCAGGAAGAGGATATGGTGGACTGTTTTTATACCTAAAGCATTAATTTTTAATAGGTTACCACAGAAAATATTATCATAAATATGAGCAAAAAGGAAATAATAAAATGTAATTTTCTATTCTGTCTGATTTATGGGAAACAATAAGCGGCCAGGGCAATTAAGCAAATATTCTAAACTTAAAATCCACTTAGGATTTCAAGTAATCAAACTCGAACTAGTCAAATGGCTTACATAATATTTGTGTTGCTTTTATGATAGGATTTCAACTTTAACACTATCAGATAGCAAATTTGCACAATCAGTTAAATTTCAATAATTTTTTCAGAATTGCAGACTAGGTTAACTATTACTTTTGACTTCCTAGATAATAATAATAATAATAATAATAATAGTTATTTTCTTGGATTACAAGCACTTTATAAAAATATTCAATTTTAAACAAAAAGTTATGTAAAATTTTTGATGATAATGGACTCATTTTAAATTTTCAAAATTCCATTTATTTACTCAAATATAAGGATATGCTGATATTTATTATCTTACCCCCAAAATGGTCAAAATGTGTGACAAAAAAAAGAATCATATAATTACTTTGATTCATCTTATATTCATTGTTTAAAAGAAGTGATAACGATTTTCAAATTCTACAGACAGTTATAAAAGCCAAGTGACTTTACTATCAATCAAATGGTGTGAATACTAATCTTTCTTCCTTGACCAATAAATGCATCTGTTTTCCACCTAAAAAAATGTGTCCATAATTTTGTTGAGTGTAAAAATTTTTCCTGAGGAAAAACTATGCCTAATTAGTTTATCTGGTATCAATGGTCACTGTATTTTCTAGCATAAAAATACTTAAATATTTAAAAGACCCTAAAATTAATTTGATAATGATATATAATAAGTTTTGTTTAAATATGGAAAAAAAAGTACCAAACAATAAGTATTGCTTCTAGTACATGTAGGTTTAAAATCCATCAGGCACATGTCTACTTAAAATTGAAATGTTTACCTACTCCTGAACTAAGCACTATTTGCTCTTGTTTCTCATTTTTCTGTCATTAAATCATGTCTGACTCTTTGCAGCTCCATGGAATGCAATGTGCCAGGCTTCTCTGGCCTTCACTATTTCCCAGAATCTGCTCAAACCCTCATCAATTGAGTAGGTGACGCTATCTAACCATCTTGTCCTCTGCCACCCTCGTTTGCCTTCATTCTTCCCCAGCATCAGCGTCTTTTCCAAATGAGTCATCTCTTCGCATCAGGAAGCCAAAGTATTGGAGCATCAGCTTCATGATCAGTCCTTCCAATGAATATTCAGTGTTGATTTCCTTCAGGCTTTATTAATAGCAATTGGATTGTATTTTAAAATACCATTTTTTTTACTCTATTTGTTAAATGAATCCTACCATGAGCTTCTTAATATGCATATTGTGTGTGTTAGTCACTCAGTCATGCCCAACTTTTTGAGACCCCATGAATTGCAGCCCACCAGATTCCTCTGTCCATGGGATTTTCCCCACAAGAATACTGGAGTGGGTTGCCATTTCCTTCTACAGGGGATTATCTGACTCAGGGTTCAAACCTGGACTTCTGCACTGTAGGCAGATTCTTTACTGACTGAGCTGTGAGGGAAGCCCAATATGAATATTGTTGATAATTAAATTAAAAGATTAAAATAATAATTAAGCTCTCATAATGAAGTATTGCTAATATAGTATATAGTACAAAGATTATATGAGCAAAAGAACAAAACTCTCATTATTTTTGTATCATATATCTGCCAAAACTGAAAATCAAAAGAATATATAGATACATTTCTAGAAAAAAGAGAATTTATCATATAGAGTTTAACTATATAATAGTTAAAGCAAATAGTTGCAAAATAAAAATATGTTAATGGGATACTATTTAATACAGGATAAAAGACTCCTGAACCCAGGATTAAGACTTTATTGAAGGAAAATAATATTTTTTTTTCAAAGCCAATAAAGATGTTTCAAATAAATGTGGTATACTGTGTTTAGGCTTCCCTGGTAGCTCAGCTGGTAAAGAATCTGCCTACAATGCAGGAGACCCAGGTTTGATTGCCGGGTTGGGAAGACCCCTGGAGAAGGGATAGACTACCCACTCCAGTATCCTTGGGCTTCCCTAGTGGCTCACATGGTAAAGAATCTGCCTGCAATGCAGGAAACATGGGTTCGGTCCCTGGGTTGGGAAGATCCCCTGGAGGAGGGCATGGTATCCCACTCAAGTATTCTTGCTTGGAGAATCCCTGTGGACAGAGGAGCCTGGTGGGCTACAGTCCATGGGTCTCAGAGAGTCAGTCCAACACGACTGAGTGACTAAACACAGCACAACATACTGTGTTCATGAATTGAAAAACTCAAGTTTGTAAAGATAACAATACCAAAAAATATTTCAATCATATTTTAACTCTGGTTGTGAGTTTTTGCTTAAGTGCAATTTGACAAGCAAATTCCAAAAATTATATGAAGTACAAAAAGTCAGGAACTATAAATATTTTCATGAAAAAAAAGAACATGGTGAAGAACATACCTTGTAAAATATAATGACAACTATAATACAGTTTTATTTTTACAAGAGAATAGAATTAAAATAATGAAATCCTGATACAAATCAGCTTACAGACAAGAGAAACAGATTAGAGGAATGAAAACAGATCCATATATTTATGAGTGCTTAATTTAAGGAGAAGGTGCGATTACAAATCACTGCAAAATTGAATACCATGTGGAAAAAAACAGAAATTTTACCCTTATTTCAAATCATATTAACAAATATATTCAGGTGGATGAAAGCTCTAAATATATAACATTTTGGAAGATAGTATCAGAGAATATTTTCATGAACCTAGAATAGATAAGAATTCCTTTAAAAAATGTAGAAGTGGGAGGAAGCAACTATTGAGGAAGATTGATCTTTTTAAAATTTATATTAAAAGTATGGAATTTTGTTCTTCAAAATATTCCTTAAATATAGTGTCAAGATAAACCTTGGAATGGAACAAGACATTTAGACATTTCAAACGCACAACTAAAAAATATCTTGTATCCAAATTTAAGAACAAAAATATAAACAAAAAACTAATAAATAAAAAAAAAAACATATACATAAATAAACTAGAAAAATTGGAAAAGGCCTGACAAGCTTTTCATAAAAGAGGAACTCCAAGGGGAAAAATTGCTCAATATGATTAGTATTGGGAAAATGCAGATCTAAAAATAAATATATTCTGACATTCCTATATATCGTCCATATTAGGAAAAATATTTCAATAATCTGACAATACCAAGTTATAATGGAGTGAGAGGAAAACTTATACCCGCTGAAGAGATTGTATATTTTCACAACCACTCTTGAAATAACATCATTACATATCAAGGATGCATAGCCCAAGAATTTTGCCATTCTACTTCTATGTAATCACCTAATTAATCTCTTAAACATGTCCATCAGGAGATAAATACATTATTCGTAGAATCACTGTTTGTAATAGAGAAAAAAACTGAAAATGATTCAAATATCGATCAACAATGAAATAATAAATAAATTACAATATATCCAGATAGTGAAATGCCCCTCAGTTCAGTTCAGTTCAGTTGCTAAGTTGTCTCTGACTCTTTATGACCCCATGGACTGCAGCAAGCCAGGCCTTCCTGTCCATCACCAACTCCCAGAGTTTACTCAAGCTCATGTCCATTAAGTCGGTGATGCCATCCAACTATCTTGTCCTCTGTAATCCCCTTCTCCTGCCTTCAATCTTTCCCAGCATCAGGGGCTTTTCAAATGAGTCAGTTCTTCACATCAGGTGGCCAATGAACATTCAGTACTGATTTCCTTTAGGATGGACTGGTTGGATCTCTCCTGCTGTCTGAGGGACTCTCAAGAGTCTTCTTCAACTCCACAGTTCAAAAGCATTAATTCTTCAGCACTCAGCTTTCTTTATAGTCCAACTCTCACATCCATACATGACTACTGGAAAAACCATAGCTTTGACTAGATGGACCTTTAGTAATGTCTCTAGAAAGTAATGTCTCTGCTTTTAAACGTGCTATCTAGGTTGGTCATAGCTTTTCTTCCAAGGAGCAAGCTTCTTTTAATTTCATTTTAATTAATTTCTTTTAATTTCAGTCACAATCTGAGGTGATTTTGGAGCCCAAGAAAATAAAGTCTGTCACTGTTTCCATGGTTTCCCCATCTATTTGCCATTAAGTGATGGAACTAGATGCCATGATCTTCGTTTTCTGAATACTGAGTTTTAAGCCAATCTTTTCACTCTCCTCTTTCACTTTTATCAAGAGATGCCTTAGTTCTTCTTCACTTAGTTCTTCTTCACTTAGTTCTTCTACCATAAGGGCAGTTTCATCTGCATATCTGAGGTTATTGATATTTCTCCCAGCAATTTTGATTCCAGCTTGTGCTTCATCCAGCCCTGCATTTCTCATGATGTACTCTGCATAGAAGTTATATAAGCAGGGTGACAATATACAGCCTTGATATACTCTCTTCCTGATTTGGAACCAGTCTGTTGTTCCATGTCCAGTTCTAACTGTTGCTTCTTGACCTGCATACAGATTTCTCAGGAGACAGGTAATGTGGTCTGGTATTCCCATCTCTTTAAGAATTTTCCACAGTTTATTGTGATCCACATAGTTGAAGGCTTCAGTGTAGTCAATAAAGCAGAAGTAGATGTTTCTCTAGATCCCTTTTGCTTTTTCAATGGTCCAATGGTCTTTGGCAATTTGATCTCAGGTTTCTCTGTCTTTTCTTTTTCTTTTTTTGTTTTTTTCTAATTTTATTTTATTTTTAAACTTTACATAATTGTATTAGTTTTGCCAAATATCAAAATGAATCCGCCACAGGTATACATGTGTTCCCCATCCTGAACCCTCCTCCCTCCTCCCTCCCCATACCATCCCTCTGGGTCGTCCCAGTGCACTAGCCCCAAGCATCCAGTATCGTGCATCGAACCTGGACTGGCAACTCGTTTCTTACATGATATTTTACATGTTTCAATGCCATTCTCCCAAATCTTCCCACCCTCTCCCTCTCCCACAGAGTCCATAAGACTGTTCTATACATCAGTGTCTCTTTTGCTGTCTCGTACACCGGGTTATTGTTACCATCTTTCTAAATTCCATATATATGCGTTAGTATACTGTATTTATGTTTTTCCTTCTGGCTTACCTCACTGTGTATAATAGGCTCCAGTTTCATCCACCTCATTAGAACTGATTCAAATGTATTCTTTTTAATGGCTGAGTAATACTCCATTGTGTATATGTACCACAGCTTTCTTATCCATTCATCTGCTGATGGACATCTAGGTTGCTTCCATGTCCTAGCTATTATAAACAGTGCTGCGATGAACATTGGGGTACACATGTCTCTTTCCCTTCTGGTTTCCTCAGTGTGTATGCCCAGCAGTGGGATTGCTGGATCATAAGGCAGTTCTATTTCCAGTTTTTTAAGGAATCTCCACACTGTTCTCCATAGTGGCTGTACTAGTTTGCATTCCCACCAACAGTGTAAGAGGGTTCCCTTTTCTCCACACCCTCTCCAGCATTTATTATTTGTAGACTTTTGGATCACAGCCATTCTGACTGGTGTGAAACGGTACCTCATAGTGGTTTTGATTTGCATTTCTCTGATAATGAGTGATGTTGAGCATCTTTTCATGTGTTTGTTAGTGGATTAAAGATCTAAACGTAAGACCAGAAACTATAAAACTCCTAGAGGAGAACATAGGCAAAACACTCTCTGACATACATCACAGCAGGATCCTCTATGACCCACCTCCCAGAATATTGGAAATAAAAGCAAAAATAAACAAATGGGACCTAATTAACCTTAAAAGCTTCTGCATATCAAAGGAAACTATTAGCAAGGTGAAAAGACAGCCTTCAGAATGGGAGAAAATAATAGCAAATGAAGCAACCGACAAACAACTAATCTCAAAAATATACAAGCAACTCCTACAGCTCAACTCCAGAAAAATAAACGACCCAATCAAAAAATGGGCCAAAGAACTAAATAGACATTTCTCCTCTGTCTTTTCTAAATCCAACTTGAACATCTGAAAGTTCATGGTTCAGGTACTGTTGAAGCCTGGCTTGGAGAATTTTGAATATCACTTTGCTAGTGTGTGAGATGAGTGCAATTGCATGATAGTTTGAACATTCTTTGGCATTTCCTTACTTTGGGATTGGAATGAAAACTGACCTTTTCCAGTCCTGTGACCACTGCTGAGTTTTCCAAATTTGCTGGTATATTGAGTGCAGCACTTTCACAGCATCATCTTTCAAGATTTGAAATAGCTCAACTGGAATTCCATCATTGCCACTAGCTTTGTTCATAGTTATGCTTCCTAAGGCTCACTTGACTTCACATTCCAGGATGTTGGCTCTAGGTGAGTGATCACAGCATCATGGTTATCTGGGTCATCAAGATCTTTTTTGTATAGTTCTTCTGTGTATTCTTGCCAACTCTTCTTAATATCTTCTGCTTCTGTTAGGTCCATACCATTTCTGTCCTTTATTGTGCCCATCTTTGCATGAAATGTTCCCTTCTTATCTCTAATTTTCTTGAGATCGCTAGTCTTTCCCATTCTATTGTTTTCCTCTATTTCTTTGCAATGATAATTGAGGAAGGCTTTCTTATCTCTCCTTGCTATTCTCGAATTCTCTGAATTCAAATGGGTGTATCTTTCCTTTTCTCCTTTGCCTTTAGTTCTCTACTTTTCTCAGCTATTTGTAAGGCTTTCTCCTAGTTACACTTACTCCTCCTCCTCCTCCTTATACTTCTATTGTCATTTAAAGTTTTTCTCTATTTCTTTGTCTTATTGCCTGTGTTAGTAGCTTAGTTATATCTTACTCTTTGTGACCTTATGCACTGTAGCCTGCCAGGCTCCTCTGTCCATGGAATTTTCCAGGCAAGAATACTAGAATGGAATGCCATGCCCTCATCCAGTGTATCTTTCCAACCCAGGAACTGAACCTGGGTCTCCCATATTGTAGGAATATTCTTTTTCATCTGAACCACCAGGGAAGCCCCTCTTATTGCAGAAGAAGCTTTGTGACAAAGGTCATTAAGTTTCCTTTCTAAAGATATGGGATAGCAGTATAGCACAAACTATTTATTTCTTATTCCAATGAACTTGCTGAATATTCCTGGTATTTCTAGGGTTCAAAAGGCCTTTTAGATAAACATAATTTGGAGTGACAGGAAGATCCAAAGGGCATTATCACTTCAGGCAGGGCATTTTAAATACTCTGAATGCACTCTATCACAGCATGCATATTTCTAAGAGATAAAGAAAAATGATTATTTAGGGCCTCCAGGAGAAATGAAGCTTCATTGAGCATTTTGAGAAGGGGACAGAGAGAGAAATTTAGGCTTATCACCTTAAGAAGGACAATCACAATCACACATATGAACATCAGAAATGTGACAGAAAGAAATGAGAGAAACAAATAGGTCAAACATGCTAGTCCATTTACTGATTGCTAAGGGGACAAAGAGAATGTCTTATTATCCTTAATATCAATAATAATAAGATCTTTGAATATAATGCATCCTTCTTGGTAATTGCTGTTTTTTCTCCAGGGGCTAAGGAAGAATTCACCTTTCATCAGAAAAGAAAGATAGATGGTACTTAAACTGCTTTGCAAATCAGAGTACCAGATAACTCAATTCCTTCCTAGAATGCTAAATGAGTTTTTATTCTCACTCAAAGCAGCCAAGGGAGTATAAATAAGACGCAAGTTCATTATTGTCTTTCATGCCTCCTACAACTTTAGAAATGTGGTGGTGCATTAAATTTAAAAACAGCTTTATTTGTAGAGCATTTGACAAAAGTTATCTTCTAAAAGTTCTCTACTATGGTTTTTTTTTTTATCTTTTATTTTGACAAGTTGAAAACAAAACACGTATCTAACAGAGTTTAATGGATACATTCTTTGTTAAAATTAATTTGAAGAATTTTCTATTAAGATTGAGACTCAATTGCTAATAAAAATAAGGAACAGGGATACAAGCCAAGTCTCATAAAGATTGCCTATTTGTTATATTTATAGTTATTTATATTATTTATAGATTTAAAATTGTATATATTTTTTATATTTCATCAGTATAGAGTACCTCCTTGAAATGTTAGTGGTTAAATGAATGTTTTATACAGTTAAGCAATATGTTTAAAGGTATGTTCTGGATATATTAAGATATTGACAGGTATGAAAATATTTCTTGGAGAAAGAATTCCCCTGGACATCATTGCTACTAATATTTATCATCCTTACATAAATATAATATACAACTTTCTACATTATTGCTTTAAAATTTATTTTCAGTATTGAAAATGAAAGTGTTAGTTGCTCAGTTGTGTCTGATTTTTTGCACCCTCATGGACTGTAGTCTGCCAGGCTCCTCTGTCCCTGGAATTCTCCAAGCAAGGATACTGGAGTAGATTGCCATGCCTTCCTCCGGGGGATATTCCCGACCTAAAAAGGATTTAACCCTGGTCTCCTATATTGCAGACAGATCCTTTTTTTTTTTTTTTTTTTTCTATCAGGTTCTTTATTTTAAAAAAGGTGATGATACATGCACTAGTATCAATACATCAGAATTTAGAAATATAATTTCAAAGAAAAATGGAAGAAAAATAGAATTATTTCTTAATTTCTTTCTTCATTTTGTTGCTTCATTTTTTCCTTTAACTTTCTTCCCTTAATTTATCTCTGAATGTTAAACTCCCCCTTTCTTTTTTAACTTTTTTAAATTAATTTAATTACTTTATTTATTTTACTTTACAATATTGTATTGATTTTGCCATACATTGACTTGAATCCCCCATGAGTGTACATGTGTTCCCCATCCTGAAGCCCCCTCCCAACTCCCTTTCCATCTCATCCCTCTGGGTCATCCCAGTGCACCAGCCCCGAGCACACTGTATCATGCATCAAATCTGGACTAAGCGATTTGTTTCACATATGATATTTTACATGTTTCAATGGCATTCTCCCATATCATCCCACCCTCGTCCTCTCCCACAAAGTCCAAAAGACTGTTCAATACGTCTGTGTCTCTTGTGGTGTGCAGACAGATTCTTTACTGTCTGTGCCATCCTGAAATCAATCTCCTAGCCTATTGCCTAGCCCACATTTCTTGTTTTTCCAGGCACTGTTTCCTTATCCAAGTCAATTTACTTATCCTCCAATCGAAAATCCTCTTTTCCAGCTCACCGATTATTTCACTTTCTCCCATTTAGTTTTCTGTGCTTGAAATAGTTTGCCTCCCTAAAACTTTCCATTATTCTGAAGATATTTTCAAGTTAAAATAGTCATAATATTAATAATTGCAATTTATTATTATGCATAAGACTATAAAAATATTTCATATGATTTATGTCATTTTTTCCTCATAAGTGAGAGTTGTTATAATCTTCTTTTTTACTGATGAAACAACTGAAGCTTAGAAAAGTTGCATCAGTTACCCACGGTCAAAATGTGATCTAATTCAAATCTACACTCCTAATTAAAATTCTCTAGGGCTAGGTTAGCTTACTTCTGTTTATCGTCCACTTAGAGATTGCTATGACTTTCTGTAGATTCTTATTTCAATTTACATACATTGTTTTCAGTTATTTTCTATTATAGGCTATTATAAGACATTGACTATATTTCCCTGTTCTATGCAGTAAATCCTTGTTACTTATCTATTTTATGTGTAGTGATTTTTATCTGTTAATCCCATACCTCTAATTTATTCTCTCCCCTCTCCCTTTCCCCATTGGTAGTCATAAGTTTATTTTCTGTGTCTGTGAGTATGTTTCTGTTTTATAAATAGGTTCCCTTGTGCTAATTTTTAGATTCCCCATATAAGTGATAACATGTAATATTTGTCTTTCTCTGTCTGACTTATCTCACTAAGTGTAGTACTCTCCAGCCCGTCTATGCTGCTAAAATGGCAATATTTCATTCCATTTTTTATGGCTGAATAAAATTCCTTATTCAATTTTGTTATAAATCATGAGCTTGAGAGATTAATTTTGCATGATTCTCTGTGTCCAACACTTGATAACAAACACAATCAAAGCTAAAACTCTGTTTCTGAACATAATATAATGAATATAAGAACAAAGAATGAATTAATAATTTTAATTGGTTCTGTATTTCTCAGTTCTTTGATTCTTTGTCTTTAGATTTTTTAATATAAATTTATTTATTTTAATTGGAGGCTAATAACTTTACAATATTGTATTGGTTTTGCCATACATCAACATGAATCTGCCACAGGTGTACATGTGTTCCCCATCCTGAACCCCCCTCCCACCTTCCTCCCTGTACCATCCCTCTGGGTCATCCCAGTGCACCAGCCCCAAGCATCCTGTATCCTGCATTGAACCTGGTCTGGAAATTCATTTCAAATATGATATTATACATGTTTCAATGCCATTCTCCCATATTATCCTGCCCTCGCCCTCTCCCACAGAGTGCAAAAGACTGTTCTATACATCTGTGTCTGTTTTGCTGTCTCACATATAGGGTTATCATTACCATCTTTCTAAATTCCATATATATGCATTAGTATACTGTATTGGTGTTTTTCTTTCTGGCTTACTTCACTCTGTATAATAGGTTCCAGTTTCATCCACCTCATTAGAACTGATTCAAAAGTATTCTTTTTAATGGCTGCGTAATACTCCATTGTATATATGTACCACAGCTTTCTTATCCATTCGTCTGATGATAGACATCTAGATTGCTTCCATGTCCTGGCTATTATAAACAGTGCTGTGATGAACATTAAAGAGATTGTCTTTTCTCCATTGTATATTCTTGCCTCCTTTGTCAAAGATAAGGTGTCCATAGGTGCATGGATTTATCTCTGGGCTTTCTATTTTGTTCCATTGATCTATATTTCTGTCTTTGTGCCAGTACCATACTGTCTTGATGACTGTGGCTTTGTAGTAGAGCCTGAAGTCAGGCAGGTTGATTCCTCTAGTTCCATTCTTCTTTCTCAAGATTGCTTTGGCTATTCGAGATTTTTTTGTATTTCCATACAAATTGTGAAATTATTTGTTCTAGCTCTGTGAAAAATACCCTTGGTAGCTTCATAGGGATTGCATTGAAACTATAGATTGCTTAGGGTAGTATACTCATTTTCACTATATTGATTCTTCTGACCAATGAACATGGTATATTTCTCCATCTATTAGTATCCTCTTTGATTTCTTTCACCAGTGTTTTATAGTTTTCTATATATAGATCTTTTGTTTCTTTAGGTAGATATATTCCTAAGTATTTTATTCTTTTCATTGCAATGGTGAGTGGAATTGTTTCCTTAATTTCGTTTTCTATTTTCTCATTATTAGTGTATAGGAATGCAAGGGATTTCTGTGTGTTGATTTTATATCCTGCAACTTTACTGTATTCATTGATTAGCTCTAGTAATTTTCTGGTGGAGTCTTTAGGGTTTTCTATGTAGAGGACCATGTCATCTGCAAATAGTGAGAGTTTTACTTCTTTTCCAATTTGTATTCCTTTTATTTATTTTTCTGCTCTGATTGCTGTGGCCAAAACTTCCAAAACTATGTTGAATAGTATTGGTGAAAGTGGGCACCCCTGTCTTGTTCCTGACTTTAGGGGAAATGCTTTCAATTTTTTACCATTGAGGATAATGTTTGCTGAGGATTTGTCATATATACCTTGTATTATGTTAAGGTATGTTCCTTCTATTCCTGCTTTCTGGAGAGTTTTTATCATAAATGGATGTGGAATTTTATCAAAAGCTTTCTCTGCATCTATTGATATAATCATATGGCTTTTATTTTTCAATTTGTTAATGTGGTATACTACATTGATTGATTTGTGGATATTGAAAATCCTTGCATCCCTGGGATAAAGCCCACTTGGTCATGATGTATGATCTTTTTAATGTGTTGTTGGATTCTGATAGCTGGAATTTTGTTAAGGATTTTTGCATCTATGTTCATCAGTGATATTGGCCTGTAGTGTTCTTTTTTGTGGCATCTTTGTCGGGTTTTGGTATAAGGGTGATGGTGGCCTCATAGAATGAATTTGGTAGTTTACCTTCCTCTGCAATTTTCTGGAAGAGTTTGAGTAAGATAGGTGTTAGCTCTTCTCTAAATTTTTGGTAGAATTCAGCTGTGAAGCCATCTGGACCTGGGCTTTTGTTTGCTGGAAGATTCTGATTACAGTTTTAATTTCCATGCTTGTGATGGTTCTATTAAGATTTTCTATTTCTTCCTGGTCCAGTTTTGGAAAGTTGTACTTTTCTAAGAATTTGTCCATTTCTTCCACGTTGTCCATTTTATTGGCATATAATTGCTGATAGTAGTCTCTTTTGATCCTTTGAATTTCTGTGTTGTCTGTTGTGATCTCTTCATTTTCATTTCTAATTTTATTAATTTGATTTTTCTCCCTTTGTTTCTTGATGAGTCTGGCTAATGGTTAGTCAATTTTATTTATCCTCTAAAAGAACCAGCTTTTGGCTTTGTTGATTTTTGCTATGGTTTCTTTTATTTCTTTTGCATTTATTTCTGCCCTAATTTTTAAGATTTCTTTCCTTCTATTAACCCTGGGGTTCTTCATTTCTTCCTTTTCTAGTTGCTTTAGGTAGAGTTAGGTTATTTATTTGACTTTTTTCTTGTTTCTTAAGGTATGCCTGTATTGCTATGAAGTTTCCCCTTAGCACTGCTTTTACAGTGTCCCACAGGTTTTGGGTTGTTGTGTTTTCATTTTCATTTGTTTCTATGCAAATTTTGATTTCTTTTTTGATTTCTTCTGTGATTTGTTGGTTATTCAGCAGCATGTTGTTCAGCCTCCATATGTTGGAATTTTTAATAGTTTTTCTCCTGTAATTGAGATCCAATCTTACTGCATTGTGGTCAGAAAAGATGCTTGGAATAATTTCAATTTTTTTTAATTTACCAAGGCTAGATTTATGGCCCAGGATGTGATCTATCCTGGAGAAGGTTCCATGTGCACTTGAGAAAAAGATGAAATTCATTGTTTTGGGGTGAAATGTCCTATAGATATCAGTTAGGAATAACTGGTCTATTGTATAATTTAAAGTTTGTGTTTCCTTGTTAATTTCTGTTTAGTTGATCTATCCATAGGTGTGAGTGGGGTATTAAAGTCTCCCACTATTATTGTGTTCTTATTAATTTCCCCTTTCATACTTGTTAGCATTTGTCTTACATATTGTGGTGCTCCTATGTTGGGTGCATATATATTTATAATTGTTATATCTTCTTGGATTGATCCTTTGATTATTATGTAATGTCCTTCATTGTCTCTTTTCACAGCCTTTGTTTTAAAGTCTATTTTATTTGATATGAGTATTTCTACTCCTGATTTCTTTTGGTCTCTATTTGCATGGAGTATCTTTTTCCAGCCCTTCACATTCAGTGTGTATGTATGCCTTGTTTTGAGGTGGGTCTCTTGTAGACAACATATGTAGGGGTCTTGTTTTTGTATCCATTCAACCAGTTTTTGTCTTTTGGTTGGAGCATTCAACCCATTTATGTTCAAGGTAATTATTGATAAGTATGATCCTGTTGCCATTTACTTTATTGTTTTGGGTTTGAGTTTATACACCCTTTCTGTGTTTCCTGTCTAGAGAAGATCCTTTAACATTTGCTGGAGAGCTGGTTTGGTGGTGCTGAATTCTCTCAGCTTTTGCTTCCCTGTAAAGCTTTTGATTTCTCCTTCATATTTGAATGAGATCCTTGCTGGGTACAGTAATGTGGGCTGTAGGTTATTTTCTCTCATCATGTTAAGTATGTCCTGCCATTCCCTTCTGGCCTGAGAGTTTCTATTGAAAGATCAGCTGTTATCCTTATGGGAATTTCCTTGTGTGTTATTTGTTGTTTTTCCCTTGCTGCTTTTAATATTTGTTCTTTGTGTTTGATCTTTGTTAATTTGATTAATATATGTCTTGGGGTATTTCGCCTTGGGCTTATCCTGTTTGGGATTCTCTGGGTTTCTTGGAGTTGGGTGATTATTTCCTTCCCCATTTTGGGAAAGTTTTCAACGATTATCTCAAGTATTTTCTCATGGTCTTTCTTTTTGTCTTCTTCTGGGACTCCTATGATTCGAATGTTGGGGCATTTAACACTGTCCTGGAGGTCTCTGAGATTGTCCTCATTTCTTTTAATTCTTTTTTTTTTTTTTTCCTCTCTGATTCATTTATTTCTACTATTCTATCTTCTATCTCACTTGTCCTATCTTCTGCCTCTGTTATTCTACTGTTGGTTCCCTCCAGAGTGTTTTTTATGTCATTTATTGCATTATTCATTGTTGACTGACTCTTTTTTTATTTCCTCTAGGTCCTTGTTAAACCTTTCTTGCATCTTCTCAATCCTTGTCTCCAGGCTATTTATCTGTGATTCCATTTTGTTTTCAAGATTTTGGATCATTTTCACTATCATTATTCGGAATCCTTTATCAGGTAGATTCCCTATCTCTTCCTCTTTTCTTTGGTTTCATGTACATTTATCCTGTTCCTCTGTCTCTTCATCTTGTTTATATTGCTGTGTTTGGGGTGGCCTTTCTATATTCTGGCAGTTTGTGGAGTTCTCTTTATTGTAGAGTTTCCTTGCTTGTGGGTGGGGTTGTATGGGTGGCTTGTCAAGGTTTCCTGGTTAGGGAAGTTTGTGTCAGTGTTCTGGTGGGTGGAGCTGGATTTCTTCTCTCTGGAGTGCGATGAAGTGTCCAGTAATGAGTTATGAGATGTCAGTGGGTTTAGAGTGACTTTGGGCAGCCTGTATATTGAAGCTCAGGGCTATGTTCCTGTGTTGCTGGAGAATTTGCGTGGTATGTCTTGCTCTAGAACTTGTTGGCCCTTAGGTGGTGCTTGGTTTCAGTGTAGGTATGGAGGTGTTTGATGAGTTCCTGTCGATTAATGTTCTCTGGAGTTAAGAGTTCTCTGGTGTTCTCTGGGTGTGGACTTAAGCTTCCTGCTTCTGCTTTTCAGTCTTTTTTTACAGTAGCCTCAAGACTTCTCCATCTATAAGCACCATTGATAAAACATCTAGGTTAAAGATGAAAAGATTTTCCACAGTGAGGGACACCCACAGAGGTTCACAGACTTTCATGGAGAAGAGAAGAGGGAGGAGGGAGATAGAAGTGACCAGGATGAGATGAGGTGGAATCAAAAGAGGAGAGAGCAAGCTAGCCAGTAATCACTTCCTTATGTGCACTCCACAGTCTGGACCGCTCAGAGATGTTCATGGAGTTATACAGAGAAGAGAAGAGGGAGGAAGGAGACAGAGGTGGCCAGGAGGATAAAGTGGGGAATCAAAAGGAGAGAGACAGATCCAGCCAGTAATCAGTTACCTAAGTGTTCCCCACCGTCTGGAACACACAAAAAGAGTCACAAAGTTAGGTAGAGAAGAGAAGGGGGAGGGATGAGATGGAGGCGACCTGGTGGAGAAAAAGGAGAGTCCAAAGGGGAAGAAAGCAGTCAAGCCAGTAATCTCGCTCCCAAGTAAAAATGGATACTGAAGATTGAGTTCTTAAAGGTACAAAATTGATAACAAATACCAAAAATCAAAGAGTAAAAATCCAGAATAGAGGTTGGATTTTCAAAAAATACAATATTAAAGAAAAAAAGTCACAAAAATTATAATGTGTGTGTATATATATATATATGAAGTTGGCTTTAAAAAGTAGTGTTTCTCTTTTTTTTTTTTTTTGCAAAGTAATAGTATGTCATAAAAATGAAAATTAAAGGAGTAATAGAGGACTTAAAAAAATTTTTTTAATTAAAGAGTGATAGTAAAAATGGTAAAAATATACCTAGGACTTTCTCTGGTGGTGTTGTGGACAGTGTGGGGTCAGTTCATTTTCGGATAGTTCCTTGATCTGGCTTATATTTCTCAAGGTCTATAAGCCCCTTCCTATGTAGTCGGTACTAACTACAGGGTTTTAATCTATTGCACCTGTCACTTCCAAGGAGGTTCCCTCTGTTTTAGCTTCTTCTGTTTGCTGGTCTCTTCAGTGTCTAATTTCCGACCTGACACAAGGGGGCGGTGGTGGACATTTTTTAGGCTCACTTGTTCAGTCGTGCTGTGGGGAAGGAGGGACACTGCAAACAAATAACACTGGCGTTCGCTCACAGTGCCTCGGCCACTTTGGGCCTGCCCCTGCTCATGGCGCATGTGCCCTCCCTGCCCACACTGCTCAGGCTCTAGGTTGAGCCTCTGCCGGGAACTGTCTGGGCTGGCCCTGGATTGTATGCACTTCCCAGGTCTAAGCTGCCCAGGTTCAGGTACTTGGGTAGTCCTCAGAGGCGCAGACTCGGTTCCTGCGTTTTGTACCCTTCCCAGGTCTGAGCAGCTCAGGTGACCAGGTGTTTGGCGAGCGCAGTCACTGCAACTTATCTCCTCCCCCATCCCTGCCACTTGGTTTTCTGGGTGTACAACCAGCACACCTTCTCAGGCGGATGTTGACTGCCCAGAATGCCAAGAAGTCTTGGTTAGCAATGAAGCCTGTTTACAGTTTGGTAGATAATGCCTCTCTGGGGCCACGATTGCCCCCTTCTGGCTCTGGCTGCCCTCGCCTGCCTGTCATCAGAGGGGAATGGGCGGGTCTGCAGCCGGCTAGCTCTGCTCAGTCCTTTGTTCTACGAGCAGGCCTGGCGGTGTCTTAGCTTAGGGCTTTTCACGTAGTAGCTGTCTCACAGTCTGGTTTGCTATCCCAAGTTAGTTCCCTCAGATTGCCCTCAGGGCATTCAGGCCTGGTCCTTACTCTGATCCATGCAGCCTGTGCCTCCCTGCCCAGCCCCCGCTTGCTAGTGGTGGATGCAGGTGACTGTGCTGCTTCTCCGCTGGGGGAGTTACCACTGGGGACGTAATCTGTGGGTTTTACTTATTTATTTATTTTTCCTCCCGGTTATATTGCCCTTTGTGGTTCCAAGGCTCATCACAGACTGGGCAGTGAGAGTGTTTCCTGGTGTTTGGAAACCTCTCTTTTTTAAGACTCCCTTCCCGGGATGGAGCTCCGTCCCTACTTCTTTTGTCTCTCTTTTTATCTTTTATATTTTTCTATCTCCTTTCAAAGACAGTGGGCTGCTTTTCTGGGTGCCTGATGTCCTCTGCTGGTATTCAGAAGTTGTTTTGTGGAATTTACTCAGCGTTCACATGTTCTTTTGATGAATTTGTGGGGGAGAAAGTGGTCTCCCCATCCTATTCCTCTGCCATCTTAGGACTGCCCCCTGTCTTTAGATTTTTATTTGCTATATCACTGCTCTAAATTTAAATACAGTCTTATTTAAAGTGGTAACTGTATCTTCTTTATTCTATATATCAATCCTTGTATAAGTCCAGACTCATGAATAAATGGGGAAAAAATCCACATTTTACTTATACCTAGATAAATTTGAGAAGCATTAGGGGTATAGTATAAATGAGAAATCAAAGAGAGGTCCCAAAATAAATGTCAAGAAAATCCATTTCCCTATTATTATTTTCTATGGGTTTCCCAGGTAAGAACCCACTTGCCAATCCAGGAGATATAAGAGATGCAGTTTCCATCCCTTGGTCAGGATGATCCCCTGGAGGATGAAACCATTTTCTATAGTTTGTGATCCTATAAATTATAAATCATAGACAGGACACTGGAAAATGATAAAAATTGATTTTTGATAAAATTCAAGTAACTGGATAGTATGATTTCTGTAGAAATGTATGAGAAAAACAACAGTTAACAGTGGCAAGAGCACAGTTATTTAGCCAGAAGATTCTAGGGTGTTTTGAATTATCTAGTTACTTGCCTGCACAAGTCATTCAATTTTTCCAACTAATTTGTTAGTGGATTTGGCAATTTCTAATATACCACGTGTTTAAGAATCCAGTGAAATAGTATACATTAACTTATTGTAAAACCACAAAATTTTGTATAAAATGTGCATTTCTATTTTATACATTGTCAAGCAATCCACAATAAATCTCACTTTCTACCTGAGTTTCAAAAAAGAAGTAGCCTAATAATTGTGTAACTATAGGAAGCTGAATGGGAGGTGAGATAAAGGATGAAATGATGATGGTCAGTGAGGTTGGTAGGAGCAAGATTAGAAGAAACTCAAAGACACTACGTGAACCAAATGAAAATACTATCAGATTCCAATTTCCCAATATTCTGGAAAAGGCAAACCTACGGATATGGTGAAAGCGTTGGTGGTTACGAGAGGTTAGGGAAGAGGAAAGGATGAACAGGCAGTACTGTGAGGCAGTTAAACCACTCTGTACAATATTGCAGTGATGGGTACATGTGATGGGCACCCATAGAACATACCACACCCAGAGTGAACCCTAGTGCAGACTACGGACTGGGTGTTAATGATGTGTCAATGTAGGTTCATTCATTCTAACAAAGGTACCACTCTGGTGTGGAATATTGATAGGGAGGTGATACGTGTGGGGACAGGGGGTATAGGGGACTCTGTACTTTCCAGTCACTTTTGCTGTGAACCTAAAACAGCTCTAAAATATAAAGGTTATTATTTTTGTGAATGAATCTGAAGCTCATGTTCTCATCTCACAGAAACAAATGTTATAAATAATCTGGTAAAAAAAAATAGCACACAGAATAAAAGCCTAAATATCTTGGCCCTTTCACCTGTTATGAAATTTTAACTCCCCAGAACCCACATCAGTGTCTGGCACACAGGTCATACTTAATAAATATTTTGGAACAAATGAATAAATGAGTCAGTGAACAGACCATACTTCCCTCGTATGGTTGTTGTATCAAATGAGATTAATGTATCACAAGTACTTTGTGAATCATAAAGAAATAAATATATGAAAACTACTAACAGAAAGCCCATATTTAGGTTTATAATTTAATAAGAGTATCCACAAACCTTTTCAACAATTGAATAAGTTACTTGCAAAGTACTGTGCTCTCTATCCTTTAAAACATTCAAATATTGAAAGTGAATGACCCTTTATCAGATAAGCACTATAAGTGACTCCTGATGTGAGTATAAGCCTGAATTCATGAAGTCCCACACCATTTTAATAATCTACAATTCCTTCATGAATAATAGCTAACAATTACTGAATATTGATTGAGTGTTAGACCTGGGACTAATCAATTTACACTCCCTCTCAATCCTTCTCAGGTAATCCTTTGGGATAGACAATGCTGTTATATCCATAAAATAAAAGCTCAGAAAAGTTAAGAACTTGTCTGCATCACAAACTGAAAGGCAACTAGAGGAGGACTGGAACCCAGACTTATCTGACTCCTGAGCCTTCCCTGGAAAGTCTTCATCACTACATTGCACTGTGTCATAAGGGCATCGATGTCTCCTCGATCAATATTTAAATCTTAATTCCAACTCTTTTACCTAGTGACTGTCACTAGCTGTTTGGTGATTCAAGTCTATTAAATCAATCATACCAAACTGAAAGTAGCATTTCTGATTTCATTAATTTCTTTAGCTAAAAAAAATGGTTCATGATGCAGGAAAAGAAGCAAAGAATTAATAGATGATATTTTGGAGTTAAAAAAATGAATACTTTTTTTTAAAAGGTGTCACCAGCATTTAATATTCCAGCAGTACTGCTGAAGACTAAGAAACCAATTAGAGAATCATTTGACCAGATATTATTGTAAACTTTGCATTTATATTTATGTAGATGTTTACTACCCTAGGCATATGGAAATGTTTCATGGAAAAGAAAATGAAAATATTTCAGGTAAACATCTGATTACCAATCCTACATTTTAAAGAAGAATATTTTAAAGGCAATTCATGTTTCAGGATAGTATGGAAATAATTCTGCTGTTCCTTTCATATAACTCAGGGTAAACTCAACTACCATCCTAACTGTAGTTGTCCTCCATAGAAGGAAGTTGATTTAATGTAGGCTGTCTCTCATTGACCCTTGGCAATTATGCTAAGAATACATTTTAAAATTAATCTATGCTCACCCAAATACCCATTTTAGCAAATAAATGAATAAATAATATTTTAGAATTTAGCAAAAAACAGTTTTTTCTTCCTTCTTTTGAGATGAGCCTGTCTACATTTGTCTAACCCAAAAGAGGAAATAAAGCAGAGTATCTTCTAGGTTTGTGCCAATTACCTACATTTGTGTATAGTTGCCTAGTGATATCTTTTTTTTTTTTTTTTTTATTCTTTGTGACCCATGGACTGTAGCCTGCCAGGCTCCTCTGTCCATGGAATTCTCCAGGCAAGAATACCAGAGTGGGTCACCATACCCTTCTCCAATTGATTGTCCTGACTCAGGGATTGAACCTGCATCTCTTAAGTCTCCTGCATTAGCAGGCAGGTGCTTTACCACTAGTACCCAAGTGGTACTAGTGGTAAAGTATGGGTATGACCCCCAGTTCGGTCATATGGTAATTCTATTCCTAATTTTTTTAGGAATCTTCATACTGTTTTCCAGCCTAGTGGTATCTTGAGAGAACAGCTTGCCTGATCAATTACCCTATTTGATCAGATATCTAAATTATAAGTAAAGATCTCCCTCACTGGGTTTTCTGTATGGGTTTCCTTATCAGATTGGTGCAAAAGTAATTGTGGTTTCAACCATGAATTTTAATTTATTATAACTAGGCTCAAACACATTAATCAAAATAGGAGCCATTAAAATCAACACATTTTTGCCAACAAGAAGTAGGTTTGTTTATTCATGTAGCATAAAAATTTGTGCTTCAGGATTCAGTGAACTCTTGGAAAGCATTTACTGCCTCCTGCTGGTTCTGCAAGTGACTTTCCTGCAGAAAGTTGTTGAAAGATGTTTGAAGAAATGGTTGGTGAGAGATTAGGTGAATATGGTGGATGAGGCAAAACTTCATAGCCAAATTTGTTCAACTTCTACAGTGTTGGTTGTGTGACATGTGGTTGGTCATTGTAGTGGAGTACAATTGGGCCCTTTCAGTTGACCAATGCCAGCTGCAGTCATTACAGTTTTCGGTGCTTTTCATTAATTTGCTGAGCATACTTCTCAGATGTAATGGTTTTGCCAGGATTCAGAAAGCTATAGTAGATCAATGGGGCAGCAGACCGTCAAATAGTGACCATGAGCTTTTTGAGTGCAAGTTTGGCTTTGGGAAGGGCTTTGGAGCTTCTTCTTGGTCCAACAACTGAGCTGTTAGTTGTTGGATAAAACCCACTTTTCATGGCATGCCACAATCCAATCAATAAATGGTACATTGTTGCTGCATACAATAAGAGAATGACACTTCAAAATGACAATTTCTTTGAATAGCAGTCAGTTCATGAGGCACCCACTTATACGGCTTTTTCAACTTTCCAATTTGCTTCAGATGCTGAATGACGATAGAATGGTTGACAGTGAGTTTTTTTGGCAACTTTTCATGTAGTTGTGAGAGGATCAGCTTCAATGATCTTCTCAATTGGTCGTTGACAACTTCTGATGACCAATCACTGTACTTCTCATCTTCAAGGCTCTAGTCTCCTTTATAAAGCTTCTTGAACCACCTCTGCACTGTTTGTTTGTTAGCAGTTCCTGGGCCAAACATGTTGCTAATACTGTGAGTTGTCTCCAGTATTTTATGAACGATTTTGAACTCAAACTAAAAAATTCCTCGAATTTGCTTTTTTCTAACATAATCTATATCCAGTTCCAGTTCAGTCACTCAGTTGTATCCGACTCTTTGTGACTCCATGGACCGGAGCACACCAGATCCCTGTTCATTACCAGTTCCCAGAGCGTACTCAGACTCATGTCCATCGAGTTGGCGATGCCATCCATCTCATCCTCTGTCATCCCCTTCTCCTCCTGCCTTCAATCTTTCCCAGCATCAGGGTCTTTTCCAATGAGTTGGCTCTTTACATCAGGTGGCCAAAGTAATCACGTTAATATCACACTAATTAATCAATAATAACAAATTGGGTTAAGAAATTTGGTTTTCTGTTCTGAAGGATAGAAATCTGATTGACGCATGTATGCAACAAAAGAAACATACAAGGCCAGGGATAATCAAAGAGGGCTTCTCAAAGAAAGTGGCACTTTAACTGAGAACTAGCCAAAGGGAAGATGGTTACAGAGGCGTGAAGGAACATTCTAGACCCAAAGCTTTGTTGCTGGCCCTCGTGTCCTGCATTTTTTTTCATTCAAGGAACAGAAAGATATTCATTAAGAGCTCTGTATGTGAAAAATGATTTGCCTCATCTGTGAAGAATGAAGCATGAAACAATGCCTGACATATGGTAGAGACTCAGAAAATATTTAGCAAAACTGAAAGAAGATAAAACAGAAGAGCTGGGCTCAATCCCTGGTTTGGGAAGATCCCCTGGAGACAGGAGTGGCAACCCACTCCAATATTCTTGCATGGAGAACCCCATGGACAGAGGAGAGCCTGGAGGGCTACAGTCCATGGGGTGGCAAAGACTCAGACATGACTGAGCAACTTTCACTCACTCACTCACTCAACAAATATTTAAGTGAATGAAAGAATGAAAAGCAGTTGTTAGTATAAGATTATGGAGCTCAATTGGTAGCTGAACTTTCTATGAATCCAGAGGTACCAAGACTGCTGTAAAAACTGCAAAAGTGAATCTTATTTAAAGATGCCAAAGGTAATGATGTGCTTTTAAATGGCCATCCTCCAGCTACCTGAAAAAGACTATGAAATTTTAAAGAATGATTCATATTATTTCAGTCAATTTTGATATTATATAAGTATTTTTATTTTTTAAATACATGAAGAACCATGATGTTGTCTCTCAAGTAAAGCAAATATAATTTAAGTAATTAGATTTATTTATATATTCCCAACTCATATTATTCTCATTGAAAGCAAATATACTTTATCTTTTTTCTCCATATCAGGTTAGATTTAAAATTTGTAGCTAATCTGCTGAAATGTTTCCATCCATATAAATATCTACCACTCTTATTTTTACCTTATATCTTGTGTTCATACTGGCTGGCCTTCTTTCCATACCTATGCCCAAAGTCACTCTAGTATCAGGGTCTTTGTAACTGTTATTCCCTCTGACAGGAATATTATTCCATATTCTGAAAAATATAGCCACATTCTTCTTATCATTTAGAAGTTAACTATGTGTGTGTGTGTGTGTGTGTGTGTGTGTGTTAGTTGCTTAGTCATGTCTGACTCTTTGACCCCATAGACTGTAGCCCACCAGGCACCTCTGCCCATGGGAATTCTCCAGGCAAGAATACTGGAGTGGGTTGCCATTCCCTTCTCCAAGAAGTTAGCTATGTTACTATATTAAAAGACTTTTCCAAGAGAATATGACTCAAGTAAGCCAGTATGGCACAGTGCCTGGCTCATATCAGGCACTCCAAAAATAATAGATATTATTTTTAATGTCAAATAGCAAATGCCAACAGAATGTCTTCTATTATTCTTAGTACAACGATAGCCACTTTACTCATTTTTAATTATTACACATACCACACAAACATTTTTGTTGTTGTTAAGTTGCCCAGTAGTGTCCAACTTTTGTGACCTCATGGACTATAGCAACCAGACCTCCCTGCCCCTCACCATCTCCCAGAGTTTGCCCAAGTTCACACCCATTGCATCAGTGATGCCATCCAGCCATCTTATCCTCTGATGCCTTCTTCTCTTCTAGCCCTCAATCTTTCCTGGTATCAGGGGCTTTTCCAGTGAGTTGGCTGTTCACATCAGGTGACCAAAATACTAGAGTTTCAGCTTCAGCATCAGTCCTTCCAACGAGTATTCAGGTAGATTCCCTGTAAGATTGACTGATTTGATCTCCTCACTGACCAAAGGACTCTCAGGAGTCTTCTCCAACACCACAGTTTGAATGCATCAATTCTTTGCTGCTCTGCCTTCTTTATACTCCAACTCTCACAAACTGCACATGACAACTGAGAAGACAATAGCCTTGACTATTCAGACCTTTGTTGGCAGGGTAATATCTCTGCTTTTTGAAACGCTGTCTAGGTTTGTCATAACTTTCCTGCCAAGAAGCAATCATCTTATTTCATGGCTGCAGTCACCATCTGCAGTGATTTTAAAGCCCAAGAAAAGGAACTCTGTCACTGCTTCCATCTTTTCCCCTATTTGCCATGAAGTAACATTAGAAACCCTGATTTTACAAATGGATTATTCAAAGATATTAAATTTATTTCCCAAATCACTCAGCCCATAAGTGGCTGAGTCGGTCTAAATTTTTTTAAAAAAGAAAAGAAAACCTGTGTAAGAATTTTTTTGTTTGTTTGTTTTTGGTACTGTGTAATTTTGTTGTTGTTGTTTAAAAGAAAGAAAATTTACAAATAATACAATTAACAGACTTACATCAAAGAAATTAAGGTGGTTGTACTAATATGATTTTTGTCTGGACAACAGCTTCATATTTCTCCAAACCTTTCTATTTGTGACATTGCTTAAACCCTAAACTCAACTGAAATTTTAACTTGCACTTGACTTCTTTATGTGCATTTGTCAATACTGACTTAAAATTTCTGAAATACTGATAGTTATTCCCTACCACCCAAATAAGTCTTGTTAGTAACCAGGTGTTTTTCAGAAAAATGAAAAAAGGAGTCAGTGAATATCTCAGGGCACTGAGAAAGGTATTATATTCTCTGCCATCCTTAAAGGAGGACACAGTGGCCTGGGCATCTGTGGTTGGGTGCAAATTCAAAGCTGGGAAACTGGGAACCTGTCTTTTTCTGAGAAAGATCTTGATAAGCAGAAAATATCAAGGCAACTTCAAAAAGAAAGGAAGGAAGAAAAGAAAGACAGAGATAGAAAAGGTCAAAAAGCCCACATATTCTCTGGGGCTTGGGGCTTACTATAAGAGAGAAAAGAAATCATGAAATGTAGCCTGAGACTGAGAGAAAGGTTTGAAATGATGGATAAATAGGTGAAAAATATCTTAGAAATTTAGTCCACACTATTTTATGGATAAAGGAGATTAGGCACAGAATTGAAATAAAGGTTATTTAACAAGTGAGAGCAAAAATGGGGTTTTGTACTTACTAATATACTTTACCTTACCCTACAATGCCATAGATCAACTGATTAAAAAATAAAAATAAATCAATTAGTTCATGTTGATTTGTTCTGTTCGAAAAGTAAGTTGAGCTAAACTGTGGAAGAGCTGCTTTTTAAGAGGGAACTATTAAAAAAAATAATAATAATAAAGGGAACTCTTTTAATATTAAAGAGCTTAGCTACGGTCAAGCTTTCTAATTAGGTCAGTATAATTTAAAATGCACTAAAAACCAGCCCAGGTTTTTTGGGCATATCAAAAATTCATAATTTTGCCCTGGATGCTATTTGTGTGACCTTAGTGGTTTCAGAAGAGCAATAATTTTTCTCCATTTCCTAAGAGATTTAGATATTTATAGAGACAGCAGACTAAAAATAAAAAGCAAAAACTCACACAAACTCCAGGAGTAATAAAGATTCCATGTCTTTATAAATGCCTGGCCTTTTTCCTTTTTAATTTGGATTAAGATATACTGACAGATTTTGTGTCCAAGTTAACATGAAATGACAGAGTATTCAGTTCAGAACACTGTGAAAAGCTTCAGGGTAAATGATTCAATGCCATTTCAACTATGTTTTTTATTTATAAATTTCTCAGTTTGGTGCTATATACAACTCCACAGCATCTTTCAGCTTTAGAAACATATCAGTGGAAAAGTTTAGAACTCAGTGTCATCACTCTGAAAACATTTACCTAGCTCTACCGTGTTTGGTTTTAATTTCTCCCTCTTTGTAAGCTCAATTTCTCATTAGTGCTAAGCAAAATGCTCCCAGGGGAAAATGAAAAAATGCATTTAGTTGAGATGGGTTTTTACCAAACTATTCAAGAGCTGACAAGGAAGAAATAAATTTAATGTAGAATGTAAAAACATATTATAAATACACAGGTTTGTATCTAGCTAATAAAATAGAATTTCCCAAAGTATGGTTGAAAGAAAGAATACCCTATTAAGATTTGAGTAGGTTTTTATTGTCAACAAGGAAAAATTCACATATTCATGCTAATAGACACACCATTGTACTATGTAATGTACCTAAATCTGTGAAATAATTAAAAACAGTGGAAAAAAATAGATTTTTCACAAGATGAAAAGTGGTTCATTATGAATAGAAAGCAGGATAGGTGTAGACATGAGGAAGCAGCTGGGACTCTGAGATGTGATTGGAAAGGCAGAGAAAGATTGAGATTATGAAAGACATCATACATCATGCTAACGAGTTTGGGATTTTACCCTGAATGCAGGGTGGAGACTTGGATAGACATTAAGTCGATGATAACAGCATCATATACCACACTGAAGAAACCCCTGTGTTGAAATAGGGAGTGACCTAGTAATACAGGCAGATAGCAGAACTGCAAAAGTGTAGATGAATGTTGTTAAGAGCTTCAAATACGGTTGTGGCAGTAAAAGAAAGTGATAATTATATGTTAAATCTGAAACTCAGAGGTGAGAACAAAGCTGCTGCTAGCACCCAATCTCCTGTAGAGACACCTAAAACTTTAGGAACCAGGTAGTTCATCCAGGACACAGGTAGCTGCTCCATTTCCGCTTGTTGAAATATCATCCTAGCATAGCATTACCTGCCCCATCCACATCCCTCTGCACTCATTTCTGTGTGTATGAAAGAGTAGGAGAGAGAAGGAAGACATCCTTTGCAGGCTTTGGCTTAGTGAGGATTGTGAGATCTTTTTTTTTTTTTCTTATTTTCCCACCTTAAAATTCAAATAAGGGCAAAAATTTCAAGGACAGTCACAGAAATTATAAAACTGGGGGCTCAGTGGTGAAGTATGTGCTAGAAATGCAGGGGACAGGGTTTCCATCCCTAGGTTAGGAAGACCCCCTGGAGGAGGAAATGGCAACCTACTCCAGCATTCTTACTTGGAAAATTCCATGGACCTAGAAGCCTGGATGCCTACAGCCCATGGAGTCACAAAGAGTCAGACACAACTTAGTGACTAAACAACAACCAATTCCTTATGGAACACTTGCTTAGGCAACAGAATCAGTGATTGTCTTCTGGCCTTGTTTGAACAGGGGGAGGAGATAACTAAAAAGAGATGATGCCATAGCAAGAGGTGTGGCAGGAAAGAAACCTATACTCCTTCCATTTAGAAAAGCAAGAGTTTGTGTTGGGTTGGATGGAGTTTGGAGAAAGGAGGCAACCATGAGTCCTCTGGGCTCCATGAGCAAAATCCCAGAGGTAGGAGCTAACAAAGAGGGGAAGCCGCAGTGCCTGAAGAAGGGGTACCATCAGAGAACGTTCAGGAAGAAGGCCCCACAGACTCACTGACCAGCTCATAAGCACCGGTCTTCGGAGGTCTTCACCCAGAGCCGCAA